>NC_059204.1:31072268-31172268 GCF_020615455.1 Coregonus clupeaformis | reverse complement strand
TATTATTATTATTAGGAGCAACATTCAGATCCAGGACCCAACTAACACCTCTCCTCTCCACAGCCCTGTCCGTCCTCCACTGGAGAGAACATTTCCTGTTTTGCTTGTGGTACGGATGGGGTTTTGCTGTGTATTTGCGTTCTGATAGATGTGTGATTTGTTCTTCTCCTGTCCCTGTAACTATTCAAACCATATGAGTAATCTTGATCCCTTTCTTGCTTAACCCTGTATCTGAACTTCTTTGAAACAAATTAACTGTGTATCTTAGTGCAGTCTGCTAAAGTAGGCTATCCCTACAGTAGTCTGTCCCTACAGTAGGCTGTCCCTACAGTAGGCTATCCCTACAGTGGGCTGTCCCTACAATGGGCTGTCCCTAGAGTGGGCTGTCCATACAGTGGGCTGTCCATACAGTGGGCTGTCCATACAGTAGGCTGTCCCTACAGTAGGCAGTCCGTACAGTGGGCTGTCCCTACAATGGGCTGTCCCTAGAGTGGGCTGTCCATACAGTGGGCTGTCCATATAGTGGGCTGTCCATACAGTAGGCCGTCCATACAGTAGGCCGTCCCTACAGTGGGCCGTCCCTACAGTAGACTGTCCCTACAGTGGGCTGTCCCTACAGTGGGCTGTCCCTACAGTAGGCTGTCCATACAGTATGCCGTCCCTACAGTAGACTGTCCCTACAGTAGGCTGTCCATGTCCCTACAGTAGCCTGTCCATACAGTAGGCCGTCCCTACAGTAGCCTGTCCATACAGTAGGCCGTCCCTACAGTGGCCCATCCCTAAAGTAGACTGTCCCTACAGTGGGCCGTCCCTACAGTAGACTGTCCCTACAGTAGGCTGTCCCTACAGTAGTCCGCCCTACAGTAGACTGTCCATACAGTAGGATGTCCATACAGTGGGCCGTCCCTACAGTGGGCCGTCCCTAAAGTAGACTGTCCCTACAGTAGACTGTCCCTACAGTATGCCGTCCCTACAGTAGACAGTCCCTACAGTAGGCTGTCCATACAGTAGGCCGTCCCTACAGTGGGCCATCCCTAAAGTAGACTGTCCCTACAGTAGGCTGTCCCTACAGTAGATTGTCCCTACAGTAGGCCGCCCTACAGTAGACTGTCCATACAGTAGGCCGTCCCTACAGTA
Organism: Coregonus clupeaformis; assembly: GCF_020615455.1. Classification (NCBI taxonomy): domain Eukaryota; kingdom Metazoa; phylum Chordata; class Actinopteri; order Salmoniformes; family Salmonidae; genus Coregonus; species Coregonus clupeaformis. The sequence goes on along the minus strand of NC_059204.1, from coordinate 31,171,131 downwards.
GACTGTCCATTCAGTAGGCTGTCCATACAGTAGGCTGTCCATACAGTAAGCCGTCCCTACAGTAGACTGTCCATACAGTAGGCTGTCCATACAGTAAGCTGTCCCTACAGTAGGCTGTCCATACAGTAGGCTGTCCATACAGTAGAATGTCCATTCAGTAGGCTGTCCATACAGTAGGCTGTCCATACAGTAGGCTGTCCCTACAGTAGCCTGTCCCTACAGTAGACTGTCCCTACAGTAGACTGTCCCTACAGTAGGCTGTCCATGTCCCTACAGTAGGCTGTCCATACAGTAGGCCGTCCCTACAGTGGCCCATCCCTAAAGTAGACTGTCCCTACAGTAGGCCGCCCTACAGTAGACTGTCTATACAGTAGGCCTCCCTACAGTAGACTGTCCATAAAGTAGACTGTCCATAAAGTAGGCCATACAGTAGGCTGTCCCTACAGTAGACCGCCCTACAGTAGATTGTCCATACAGTAGACTGTCCCTACAGTAGACTGTCCATAAAGTAGACTGTCCCTACAGTAGACTGCCCTACAGTAGATTGTCCATACAGTAGACTGTCCCTACAGTAGACTGTCCATACAGTAGGCTGTCCATACAGTAGGCTGTCCGTACAGTAGACTGTCCATACAGTAGGCTGTCCCTACAGTAAGCCGTCCCTACAGTAGACTGTCCATACAGTAGACTGTCCATACAGTAGACTGTCCCTACAGTAGACTGTCCATACAGTAGACTGTCCATACAGTAGGCTGTCCATACAGTAGGCCGTCCCTACAGTAGACTGTCCATACAGTAGGCTGTCCCTACAGTAGACTGTCCATACAGTAGGCTGTCCCTACAGTAGGCTGTCCATACAGTAGGCTGTCCATACAGTAGGCTGTCCATACAGTAGGCCGTCCCTACAGTAGACTGTCCATACAGTAGGCCGCCCTACAGTAGGCTGTCCATACAGTAGGCTGTCCATACAGTAGGCCGTCCCTAAAGTAGACTTTCCCTACAGTAGACTGTCTCTACAGTAGACTGTCCCTACAGTAAGCTGTCCATACAGTATGCCGTCCCTACAGTAGACTGTCCCTACAGTAGGCTGTCCATGTCCCTACAGTAGACTGTCCCTACAGTAAGCTGTCCATACAGTAGGCTGTCCCTAAAGTAGACTGTCCATACAGTAGGCTGTCCATTCAGTAGGCCGCCCTACAGTAGACTGTCCATTCAGTAGGCTGTCCCTAAAGTAGACTGTCCATACAGTAGGCTGTCCATTCAGTAGGCCGCCCTACAGTAGACTGTCCATACAGTAGGCTGTCCCTACAGTAGACTGCCCATACAGTAGGCTGTCCATACAGTAGGCCGTCCCTAAAGTAGACTGTCCCTACAGTAGACTGTCTCTACAGTAGACTGTCCCTACAGTAGACTGTCCCTACAGTAGGCTGTCCATGTCCCTACAGTAGACTGTCCCTACAGTAAGCTGTCCATACAGTAGGCTGTCCCTAAAGTAGACTGTCCATACAGTAGGCTGTCCATTCAGTAGGCCGCCCTACAGTAGACTGTCCCTACAGTAGACTGTCCCTACAGTAGGCTGTCCATGTCCCTACAGTAGACTGTCCCTACAGTAAGCTGTCCATACAGTAGGCTGTCCCTAAAGTAGACTGTCCATACAGTAGGCTGTCCATTCAGTAGGCCGCCCTACAGTAGACTGTCCATACAGTAGGGCATCCCTACAGTAGACTATCCATAAAGTAGGCCGTCCATACAGTAGGCCATCCCTACAGTAGACTGTCCCTACAGTAGGCCGTCCATACAGTAGTCTGTCCATACAGTAGACTGTCCCTACAGTAGACTGTCCCTACAGTAGGCCGTCCATACAGTAGGCTGTCCATACAGTAGGCTGTCCCTACAGTAGACTGTCCCTACAGTAGACTGTCCATACAGTAGGCTGTCCATACAGTAGGCTGTCCCTACAGTAGACTGTCCATACAGTAGGCTGTCCATACAGTAGGCCGTCCCTACAGTAGGCTGTCCATACAGTAGGCCGTCCATACAGTAGGCTGTCCCTACAGTAGACTGTCCATACAGTAGGCTGTCCATACAGTAGGCTGTCCCTACAGTAGACTGTCCATACAGTAGACTGTCCCTACAGTAGGCTGTCCCTACAGTAGGCTGTCCATACAGTGGGCCGTCCATACAGTAGGCTGTCCATACAGTGGGCTGCCTAGCTTCACGGGGCCAGAAGACAATACACATCCTCCCAGGCCCCAGTCATATGCCATATGGCTAGGGAGGGACACACCACACCACACAATGAGTCCTGTCCAGCTGTTTGTCATGACAAAGGAGTCCCAGTGGCTGACTTCTCCTTTCTTTGCTCTCTCTTCCCCAAACAAAGAGGGACACAAGAAAACCAAACAAACACAATCTGCACTAAGAAGATTACAAGTTTGTAAACAAGATTATTTTTTGACAATACCACAGAAGGTCTGCTGTGACCGTTAACTTAAGTGTCTGAAAGAAAAGGCAGTGGGCTCGGTGGTGGAGAGACAGACCAGGAAATATCAGCAATCTGCCTCGTGCAGCCTGTTTAGGGAGTGGCAATGTCCTCCACCAGCTTTAAAGACACACAGCACCGATGTGAATGGACGTAGTCTTAGCTGCCATTCCATTAGAGTAAACCAAATCCCCATCACATTTAAGATAAGCCCACAACTGTTCAGGAGATTTGCACAAAGTTATTCTGCCAGTTACAGATTTCTAATAAAATGGATTTGTAAAGTTGAACTCAAGTCAATTAATGGATTGATAGCCAGAGCGTGTGTTCGAACAATGCCGTCTGAGATTATGGGTGTTAATACATGCTCTGATTTGGCATCGTATACACTTTCTGTGATGTTGGGAAGGCAATAGTTTAATTTTGAAGAAGGAACTCTAGACTAGATATGACCACTGAATCCAAGGCAGGGCATTCATATCCTAGGAAGTGACCTGTTCACTACTGTATGTGTAACCCCAAGACAACAGCTATAGAGGGATGAAGTGGTTGCCATGCAACAAAAGGCTTAGGTGGCTTAGGTGAGACTGGACTGGTTGATGTAGCTAGCAGGGGTCAGTAGTGCAGGTCAGTGTAGTGTATGTGTGTATGTGTATATGTGTGTATGTGTATATGTGTGTATGTGTGTGTGTTTGTGTGTATGTTTTTGTGTAAAAAAGAATAGTAAAATAATAATGTTTTATTGTCACACACACAGATAGGTGCAGTGAAATGTGTTGTTTTACAAGGACAGCCATAGTAGTAAGGCACCCCTGGAGCAAATTAGGGTTAAGTGCCTTGCTCAAGGGCACATCCACAGATTTTTCACTTTGTCGGCTCAGGTATTCGAACCAGCGACCTTTTGGTTACTGGCCCAACGCTCTAACCGCTAGGCTACCTGCCGCCTGTGTGCCCACGCGTTTGTGTACGAGAGAGTGTGTGTGTGTGTGTGTGTGTGTGTGTGTGTGTGTGTGTGTGTGTGTGTGTGTGTGTGTGTGTGTGTGTGTGTGTGTGTGTGTGTGTGTGTGTGTGTGTGTGTGTGTGTGTGTGTGTGTGTGTGTGTGTGTGTGTGTGTGTGTGTGTGTGTGTGTGTGTGTGTGTGTGTGTGCATGACACTTACCAGCCCATGGAGGGGGGCATCTGTCCCACACCGCCAGGGGGTAGGGAGTAGAAGCCTGAGATATCCTGGGACTGGGGCCTGTGAACGCCTGGAGGGGACACGCAGGAGAAGACAGCCTCGTTAACTCAGGGCCCCTGACTCAGCAAGGCCCTCATTACCTGGCTGAGCACCTACCATTACACACACAGGTCACACACACAGGTCACACACATACACACACACACACACAACCACCCCATTCTCATACACCCCTACTGTGTGTGTGTGTGTGTGTGTGTATGTATGTGTGTGTGTGTGCTCACTAGCTAATTGGAAGGGTCAAGGGGGTGTTGATGTAAGATGTACGAGAACTAAGGTCAAAGGTTTCCACCAGAGGCCCCCAGTCCATCTGACTCACTACTCAGAGCTGTGAACTACGTCTTTGTAACAGTCAGCCTCCTGTGAAAACTACATTGCTATTCTGAGCTTCTGTCGTCTTCTCCTTGGGCCAGCTGTTTTACTGTTTGGTCCCTGCTGCCTGCATCGCACCACCAACAATAGCTTTATGACAAAGGGAGCTTGATCCAAGCTACAAGTTCCTTCCCATGATGTGTCAGTCAGTCAGTCAGAAGCCTGTGAGAAAACGTGATGTTTTCCATTATCGAGATGGGCCCACATAAAAGAACAGCGTCCCGAAAAAAACAAAATGGCTCTCTCCGTGCCTTTCAAAGGAAGTAATTTGTCAACAGAGAGCACCTAGCACTTAAGCACAACCCGAAGGTAACCTATATTTGTTCCAGAAGAATGCTGCAGATGACTGTAATTTGCCGTTGCTGTACGCCTGCTTCTGGACTGGACCATCTATAAATCTGAAGGTCTGGAATGTGATTGAGTCAACGTGATTCTCTCATCCTTTCCCCCAGACCTGTCCCTCCCTCTCTCCAGACCCCTTCCTGAAAAAGCCCCTGTCCTTCGTGTACAGAACAGCTTGTGGTCTCAGTCTCTACTCTCCCGAGTCCAAACACAGTTACATCACACAAAGAGGTCTCCAGAGGCAACTTTAACCACACTATATTTCTGATGAGTTTGCACTAATAATACCTACATTTAACTTGAAGTTTTCCAGTTATTTATTTTTTGCCTTTTGCATATTAATTTGTTAATTATTTTGTTGCTCTACTAATTCTTACGGTAAATAACAATGTTAAATACTCCTGGAATGACCATTTAAAAACATATGTGAAATTACATTAGACCCAAGATCATTCAGCTAACTGTATCAGTCACCAGTGAAAGATACAACCGGTTTGTCAAATAACCCCCCAAGATGTTGTTAGGATACACTGTTTAAAATAGCATTTCAATACTGATAACCTTTTCCTGTAGCCAAAACCACCATAAGTGAAACTGCTATCATATCACTGTTCTAAATGACTGTACAGTAGCTCATGTGCTGTGCCCCGAAAACAACCCAAAGAGAAACACCAGTAGAGACAGAACAGTACATTACAGTAGCTTTGGTTTCTACTGTACTTTTCTCTTTTTCACTCTTGTACTTCACCCTAATGCAGCAAAACAGTCACATCTGACGACTGCACACGTGAACAAATGTGACAACATGGTGTGACTTTGGTTCGGTATGATGTTTGACACACTGAATGACTAATAGTACATGTCTGTCCTGAATGCACTGACTGACAGATGAAATGATAGACTGACTGACAGGTTGAGTGACGTGCAGGCTGACTGGCTGAGTGAGGGAAAGGAAGACGGATGGAGGGTATGTGAAGGGCCTATTGTCAGAGAAGCTGCTGGAAACTCAGACTGACTGAAAGCTGTAGTCTCTGTACACTTTATTGTGAGGTATTATGTGAAATGTGAGCTTCCTGCAGTAGGCCTGCAGTGTAAGGTGTGAGGTAAGAGGGGTGTGATGTGATGATGTGTGAGCTAAGTGGATGTAGCTCAGTAATAGGGTTGAGGTGAGATGGTGTGAGAAGGGGGTAAGGACTCGGAGGTATCAGGTGTGTACAGGGAGGCGCAGACCTCTCATTATGGGGTGAGTCACTGGCCTCAACTCTCGCATCACCCCTGGGCATTGTCATGTTACTTAGCTACTACACTGCCCAGCCCCAGTCTAGACAAGGAGTGGCAGAGCAAGGGGAATGTCTGGGCTGGGGCCTGCTACCCTGAACTGCTCTGTGAGAGAGGCTTTGACTCTCTGTCCCTGTCTCTCTGAGTGGTCAGAGTAAGGCCCTGACACAGGCAGCAGTACTGACAGACAGACAGAGTCTTGGCCACAGTCCAACACTGATCACTATTCAGCCCTGGTCAGTCTTCATCAGATCGCTACAGGAGGACATTTTCATCAGCTCCTTAATTAAAGCTGTGTTTGGGTTACAATTTAGTTTTTCCCTTCCACTGAAAATGAATCAGATCTATAGAATTGATAAAGATGAAATTGAACACGTGTGTCCATCGCTATCTCTCTGTATGTGAGTAGTAAGCTCGTGTGAGGAGATGTTGAGGAGAGTGATGGAGTGCTTGTGGTGTGTGTGGGTCTGGGAGTGACTATGCGAGCCAAGTGTGCGAGCAACGGTGAGAGCGTGCTAAGCAGAACCTTGTGGATGGCCCTGTGTGATTGTCACCCTAATTGCTTCCAGCTCTGTGTGTGTGTGTGTGTGTGTGTGTGTGTGTGTGTGTGTGTGTGTGTGTGTGTGTGTGTGTGTTTGTGCGTGCATGTGTGTGTGTGTTTGAGGGGGGTTGTGTGGCAAGCAGCCCCTCTTGGGGATGGGACCACTTCAAGTGCGGTGGTGGGACAGCCGGAGGCTCCCTGGAAAGGTTGGCCTGTCTCTAGCCTGCATTCCAAATGGCACCCTTTTCCCTACATAGTGCACTACTTTTGACCAGGGCGCATAGGGCTCTGGTGAAAAGTACTACACTATACAGGGAATAGGGTGCCATTTGGGATGCAGCTCCTGTCTCTGGGCTGCAGCTGCTGCTCGGCTCCACACGGCTCCACTGCTGCAGCTCAGGAATCAGGGGTGGAGTGGTGGGTGTGTGTGTGTGTGTGTGTGTATGTGTGTGTGTGTGTGTGTGTGTGTGTGTGTGTGTGTGTGTGTGTGTATGTGGGGGAAAGATGGCAGCAGCACGAACACAGGGCCAGGAGTTTTCTCTGACTGCATGAACTGACCAGGAAAATCTCCAGATCCAAGTAACTAGCTTTGAATTAGGGTCCAGAGTTTTTCATGGTAAGGTCACAGCAGTGGCACAGTACAGTGAGAGACTTCGGCCCAGGTAGATGGTGAAAGGGGACTATATTATTATTTTGGTGTGTACCTAATCTTCAGGATTAAAATTCAGCAGGAAGTACCACTTCATGTTGGTTCAGGTGAAAAAATGACCACATACAATGGGAATCGAGAAGGCTCGAGGACCATTGTACTACTCTGCTGTGGTGACTGACAGGATAAGTTTGAGCTTCCCACTGGCCTGGCTAGTGTGTGTTAGGATGAGGGAGATGATTGGGTGACCTACCTTTCTGACTCATGTCTGTGGGCAGGTGAGGGGGGCTGGGGTTGAAGTGGTCGTTGCTGTAGGGCAGGAGGGACGTCAGGGGGTGCATCCCGTGAGACTGCTGGACCACTGAAACTTTGTTGGACTGCAACAGAGGGTGAGGGGGAGAGAGAGAGAGGCGGTTGTCATTTTAAGCATGGCTTGGAAAAAAACAGATATGCTTTGGAGGCTGAATACATTTGCTCCCATTGGTTTGGCTGGGGATTCGGGGAGGGGTGAAGGGGGTACATTTGATCGATAGGCCTTTGATGATCAAGGGAGGCTGCGTGAGAGCTTGTTTGCTTTCATGTTTCTGTTTACAAATGGCTTTCAATAACTTACGTGAAATCCAGTTATTTCTAATGCTAACAGCATGCTGTGTGACATATGATATGTCAGAGTGGTTGCCATGTTGGAGGTATTCGCCCGTTCTTGGACACAGTTCCAATAGCAGAGCCTTTCATATTTTGTCAGTGAGTGTGTGTGTATGTGTTTGAAAGTTTGAGGCATTGATTTTCATGTGTATGTACATATTTCTGAAAACTTTTTTTGCTCTGAAGACTCCAGCAGCAGCACTACTGAGAGAGGCTGAGGCTCGCCTGGCCGCTTCACATTGGCCCCTTGCTGTTTTATATAGTGAATGCCTTATCACTTTAAGGCAGTCCTTCCACACGCGCCGACACACATTACTAAAACACACTTTCAACATTCCCCCTATCCCCACCTGATTACGTCAAATCTAAATCTCCTAACACAGGATCTATTGAGTATGTTGCGGGAGAGCTAAATCAAAATACTACCACTGCTTTTAATGTTCCATACACATGCAGACAAAACACACCTCAACACAACATCAGAGTTGAGAGAGAGAGGGGGGGGGGGATTTCTGCATCTGACAGACCAGGTGGTCTGCAGTATATTCAGGAGCAGAGCATCTCTCTCTCTCTCTTTCTGTATCTCTCTCCCTTTCTCTTTCTGTATCTCTCTCCCTTTCTCTTTCTCTCTCTCCCTCTTTCTCTCTCTCCCGCTTTCTCTCTCTTGCTCTCTCTCTCTTTCTCCCTCTCTCTCTCTGTACCGCTCTCTCTCTGTATCCCTCTCTCTCTTTCCCTCCAGGACCACTGGTTCCGTTCCAAGGTCTGAGGGTGATGTACCATCATAACATTACAATTTAATATGTATGTTCCTTGAAAATCTCTCTCCCTTCCTAAAGGCAATTAGCCATCCTTTAAGTGGTTTTCTATGTGCGTTCCTTTTTTACACACACTCGCAGAGACCAAATGAGGGCACTCGTTTAACGTATAATTATCAGCCTCCCTCTATTTAAACCCCCCCCACACAACTTAGACATAATTGTGTTTCTGTCGTTGTAACGGAATACACGCATAGGAGCGAGTGTACACAAATATGCGCACACACACGCACCCCCCCCACCCCACACACACACGCACCTCCCCCCCACCCCACACACACACGCACCCCCACCCCACACACACACGCACCTCCCCCCACCCCCACACACACACGCACCCCCCCACCTCCCCCCACCCCACACACACACGCACCCCCCACCCCACACACACGCACCTCACCCCCCACCCCCACACACACATGCACCCCCTCCACCCCCACACACACGCACCCCCCACCCCACACACACACATGCACCCCCCTCCACCCCACACACACGCACCTCCCCCCACCCCACACACACACGCACCACCCCACACACTCACAGAGAGGTGAATTAACTCAAGACTTCAATCTAACTCTGATCTAAATCGTTGGTCTCCGATAACATCAAAGACAAAATTCCAATTAGATATTAAACCTTTTAAAGTACGGCAAACACACTGTGCTCATCTTTCAGTAATCTAATTTCACTTAAAAGGACATATATTAGCATATTGATATTGCCTTTTATCTGGCGGGGTTGTGTTTGAACAGGAATCCGGTGTTAAATAAAAGAGGTAATGGTGTTTGAGACATCACTGGGAATTAATGATGGATGATGACCTTACCCCCCCCCGACGGCCAATAGGCTACACCTTGACCCAAGTCTCTGCCGCTTCATTCCCTATGCTGATGAAACACTGTACACATAATGTATTCTTTGGTTTTCACAGACCTAAGTAGGTTTTTTGAAGCGGAAATTAGGGGTCCTGTTCTGAGCACGGCCGGAGTGCTTTGAGAGTAACGTCTTTAATCTCTCTATTTCATTGTTGATACATTAAACACATCATCTAGGCCCTCTGCTGTACAGTGGCTTGCGAAAGTATTCACCCCCCTTGGCATTTATCTTATTTTGTTGCCTTACAACCTTGAATTAAAATTGATTTTCTGGGGGTTTGTATCATTTGATTTACACAACATGCCTACCAATTTGAAGATGCTAAATATTTTTTCTTGTGAAACAAACAAGAAATAAGACAAAAAAACAGAAAACTTGAGCGTGCATAACTATTCACCCCCCCATCAATACTTTGTAGAACCACCTTTTGCAGCAATCACAGCTGCAAGTGTCTTGGGGTATGTCTCTATAAGCTTGGCACATCTAGCCACTGGGATTTTTGCCCATTCTTCAAGGCTAAACTGCTCCAGCTGCTTCAAATGGGATGGGTTCCGCTGGTGTACAGCAATCTTTAAGTCATACCACAAATTCTCAATTGGATTGAGGTCTGGGCTTTGACTAGGCCATTCCAAGACATTTAAATGTTTCCCCTTAAACCACTCAAGTGTTGCTTTAGCAGTATGCTTAGGGTCATTGTCCTGCTGGAAGGTGAACCTCCGTCCCAGTCTCAAATCTCTGGAAGACTGAAACAGGTTTCCCTCAAAAATGTCCCTGTATTTAGCACCATCCATCATTCCTTCAATTCTGACCAGTTTCCCAGTCTCTGCCAATGAAAAACATCCCCACAGCATGATGCTGCCACCACCATGCTTCACTGTGGGGATGGTGTTCTCGGGGTGATGAGAGGTGTTGGGTTTGCGCCAGACATAGCGTTTTCCTTGATGGCCAAAAAGCTCAATTTTAGTCTCATCTGACCAGAGTACCTTCTTCCATATGTTTGGGGAGTCTCCCACATGCCTTTTGGCGAACACCAAACGTGTTTGCTTATTTCTTTCTTTAACAAATGGCTTTTTTCTGGCCACTCTTCCGTAAAGCCCAGCTCTGTGGAGTGTACGGCTTAAATGGTCCTATGGACAGATACTCCAATCTCCGCTGTGGTCTTTTAATTTTTAAAAATGTATTTAACCTTTATTTAACTAGGCAAGTCTGTTAAGAACAAATTCTTATTTACAATGACGGCCTACACCAGCCAAACCCGGATGACGCTGGGCCAATTGTGCGCCGCGCTATGGGACTCCCAATCACGGCCGGTTGTGATACAGCCTGGTCTGTAGTGACGCCTCAAGCACTGAGATGCAGTGCCTTAGACCGCTGCACCACTCGGGAGCCCTCCTTGCCTGGTCCGTGAGTTTTGGTGGGCGGCCCTCTCTTGGCAGGTTTGTTGTGGTGCCATATTCTTTCCATTTTTTAATAATGGATTTAATGGTGCTCTGTGGGATGTTCAAAGTTTCAGATATTTTTTTATAACCCAACCCTGATCTGTACTTCTCCACAACTTTGTCCCTGACCTGTTTGGAGAGCTCCTTGGTCTTCATGGTGCCGCTTGCTTGGTGGTGCCCCTTGCTTAGTGGTGTTGCAGACTCTGGGGCCTTTCAGAACAGGTTTGATTGATTGAACACTTAGATTGCACACAGGTGGACTTTATTTAACTAATTATGTGACTTATGAAGGTAATTGGTTGCACCAGATCTTATTTAGGGGCTTGATAGCAAAGGGGGTGAATATATATGCACGCACCACTTTTCCGTTATTAATTTTTTAGAAATTTTTTAAACCAGTTATTTTTTTCATTTCACTTCACCAATTTTGACTATTTTGTGTATGTCCATTACATGAAATCCAAATAAAAATCAATTTAAATTACAGGTCATAATGCTACAAAATAGGAAAAATGCCAAGGGGGATGAATACTTTTACAAGGCACTGTATATCAAGGTTGAATGAGCTACAATCATTTGGATTGAATGGTCTTGTTTGGACCTTTCAAGTAGGTGAAACAATACATGTTGTAAAGTGATCATTCACTTTCAATGACAGGTCGTCATTGTAAATAAGAATTTGTTTTTAATCGACTTACCTGTATAAATAAAAGTAAAAAAAGAGAGATAAAATCCAAATCAGTCATGTTGTTTATTAGTATTTTTGTAACATTGTCATGAATTGAGATAAAATATATAATAACACTAATAAAACACTCACTTCCCACGTGAATCAGTCGCAAGTTACCATGAATTGCCGTTGTGTTAAGTACAGAAAACAACTATGGTTGTAATGTACTGTTAATTACTATACAGACCCTGTTCCCACTGTAATGTATACAGTGTAGTCTATCTGTGGCCCCTGTGAAATCCCAGGTTGAGTGGCTGGGATGCAGACACAGACAGGCAAGTACACAGATGAGCAGGAGGGGAGACAGTTGTGACTGTTAACCCATCCACTGTACCACCGCCACACTGAGCCAGAGCCTCGCTGTGGTGGGGCTGTGGGATAACCTGCTCTAGGCATTACTCATACACACACACTGTCAACAGTACCCACACAACCAAACACCCTCAGGTTTGTGTGCGAGCAGAGGTATAGAGGGGAAAATTACCCACACCTGACTGAGTGAGAGTGAAAGGGCTGGCTGAAGCGGCACAGGAAGACGTCAGAATGAGACCTGAGACTTTTACATTCTGTTTGATCCTGTAACTGGCTATGTGCTATATATGGGTAAAGGCCAGCTAGGGATGGAAATCATTTTAAGAGTGTTTCAGGATGACTAAGTTTAAGGTTTCTATAAAAAGACTGAGCCAGTAAAAACAACAACAACAAAAAGTAGAAGGCTGTCCTGGATAAGAGTGATCCTGTTTGGACGTTTGTATGTGTGTGTGTATGCGTGTGTGTGTGTGCTTGAGTGTGTGTGCTTGCGTGGATGTGTTTATGAATGTGTCCCACTGGGCACAAACTGGTTGAATCAATGTTGTCAACGTATCGTGATGTGGAATCCACGTAAAATTTTGTTTTGAGGGTGAAATTTCAACCACAGGACTATGTAATTGTGGTAATCAAATTTCAACATAGGCAAAACTTATGTTGAATTGGTACCTTTAAAACAATGTCAGATCTTCAAGGTTATATCCACTATCAGAAGAAAAAAATGGTCTGGGCAGCACCTCCTACTGAAGAATGTATCTATCCACAGCTACCCTTTGGTCTCCCATCCAGGGTTTTAACCAAGCCCAGCCCTGTTTAGCTATGATATTTGTCACTGACTATTACCAATGTGCGTGAGAATGATTGATAAGAGATCTCCACTTAAAAATTTAATAGATTGCTATCGAAGTCAATCCAAAGGGTAGGTTTAACAGAGCAAATGAAATGTGACCATACTTTATCACTCATATATCATCAATGATGCTTTTTAGGCTTTTATACTGCCTTCAGAAAGTGTTCACACCCCTTGACTTTTTCCACATTTTGTTGTGTTACAGCCTGAATTTGAGATTTTATGTCACTGGCCTACACACAATACCCCATAATGTCAAAGTGGAATAATTTTTGTAGAAATGTTTACTAATTCATTAAAAATTAAAAGCATGAGTCAATAAGTATTCAACCCCTTTGTTATGTCACGCCTAACTAAGTTCAGTAGTACAAATGTGCTTAACAAGTCACATAATTAGTTGCATGGATTCACTCTGTGTGCAATAATAGTGTTTAACATGATTTTTGAATGACTTCCTCATCTCTGTACCCCACACATACAAATATCTGTAAGGTCCCTCAAACCAGCAGTGAATTTCAAACATTCAACCACAAAGACCCTTTTTCCAATGCCTCACAAAGAAGGGCACCTATTGGTAGATGGGTTAAAAGAAAAGAAGACATTGAATATCCCTTTGAGCATGGTGAAGTTATTAATTACACTCTGGATGGTGTATCAATACACCCAGTCACTACAAAGATACAGGCGTCCTTCCTAACTCAGTTGGCAGAGAGTAAGGAAACCGCTCAGGGATTTCACCATGAGGCCAACGTTGACTTTAAAACAGTTACAGAATTTAATGGCTATGATAAGAGAAAACTGAGGATGGATCAACAACATTGTAGTTACTCCACAATACTAACCTAAATGACAGAGTGAAAAGAAGGAAGCCTGTATAGAATAAAAATATTCCAAAACATGCATCCTGTTTGAAATAAGGCACTAAAGTAAAACTGCAAAAAATGTGGCAAAGAAATGTACTTTATGTCCTGAATAAAAAAAAATATGTTTGGAGAAAATCCAACACAACACATCACTGAGTACCATGCTTCATATTTTCAAGCATGGTGGTGGCTGCATCATGTTTTGGGTATGCTTGTCATCGGCAAGGACTATGGAGTTTTTTAGGATAAAATTAACGGAATAGAGCTAAACACAGGCTAAATCCTAGAGGAAAACCTGGTTCAGTCTGCTTCCAACAGACACTGGGAGACAAATTCACCTTTCAGCAGGACAATAACCTAAAACACAAGGCCAAATATACACTGGAGTTGCTTACCAAGATGACATTGAATGTTCCTGAGTGGGCTAGTTACAGCTTTGACTTAAATTGGCTTGAAAATCTATGGCAAGACTTGAAAATGGCTGAAACTTAGATTTTTGGTTGAGAAAGAGACGTGAATCCAACATATCAATAATTAATTTGTAGACAAACTGAAATTAAAGCCAGACTAAACCAGTGGCACCGAGCAAATAAATAGGCCTACACTTGATTTAGACTACATTACTGCATGGTAAATGTTTCTGATCAGTGATAGATGAGCAAACGAATAGATGAGCTATACCACCTCCACTGATTCGCCCAGCCAGAGAATTAACCAAATAGCCTATAGCTACAGACGGGGATTCAGTAAAACAAAATCCCATTGATTGAGACAAGTCAGTGAGGGTTTGGTTGGGAGTAGACCTAGGCTACTAAGTGACTGCGAGTGAAGTGCAAAATAATCCACTTGTTAAACTACTTATATATCATGCTAGCAAAACGTTCTAATAAATGAGCCAATTAGACAAGATGATCAGAGCAGCACTCACCTCAACTTAGCTAACATTTCCCCAGCCTAATTGTAGCCTAACCAATATCCAAATGGAGATTTAGTGAAAACAAAAATCTGTCATTGATTGATTTATCAAGACGAGTCCCCACACTTGTCTCAAAGCAGCGTGATGGTACTGTCCCAATCAAAGCGGTGCTGAAATTATCATCTAGTTGACCACAAGCAGCCTGACGCAGGTAGGCTATTGCTTAAAAATTATTACAATGATTGAATAACTTTGGGTGTTTCAGTAAACAACAATTTGATACCTTAAATTGCATTATCCTACTTTATTCCAGTATGTTCATCATTCAGTGATATTTATTCCTACAGTAATTCTTTATGGTCCATCCAGTTGTGGTTAAGAAAACAGTGCATGCTTAATAGTGGGCTATGTGAAGAGAAGTGACATGCCTTGCAAAGTTTAGGATGGTTAACGGGCACTGCCTAACTGTGCCAACTACGGCTACGTTTCATACTAAGCCGTAGGAATAACTTTACCGAAATGATTACTAGGTTGTTACGCGGAAATCAAAAGTTTTGGCTTTGATATCGCCAATACCTTACAGATATAAAGAAAAGGCCGAAAAAAGTTGGTATGGTAAAGTTGGCGGGAAAACGTCTTAGTATGAAAGGGATATAAGACCGAGGAGGAGGAACTGCGCTGCTTGAGTGACAGGGGGGCGGGGCTTGGTGTGTGTGAGGGAAGCAGCCACAAGAGGAGAACAAAAACGGAGTAAACTACAAAAACTGACGTTACGGTTGAGAGACGTTTCAAAATATTGAATGCGATATGGATCTCTTGCGATATGGATATTGCACATGCCAATATTAAGATTTTTATGTGAATTTGATTAATTGTGCAGCCCTAATTCAACCTTAAAATGAGTAACACATCCATGGCCACATTTTGAGGTTACTGTAACTATAAATGTCTTCTTATGCACTGTAATCATAAAGCATGGATGTTCAAGAGAGCATGCATAGGTCGTTGCAGGTCTGTGGAGGGCTTCACAATTGCTGTAATAATCTGCGCAGAATCTCGAACGGCACTGATCACCATGTACTTGTAATGTAATCTCAACTGCAATCCAGGTCATTTGGTTCTACTTTTAGATGCACAGTGATAACACATCAATCTGTTGTATAAATAAACCAAAAATCTTACATTTATTTTCCAATGGAATTTGGTTGTGCTTTTAGATGGTTGAAAGCCTAGTGATAACACATTGGAAATTCAACTAACTTTTGGCTCTCTTTTTGATTGAGTAAATATAGGTTGTAATCTCATTGATTAACATCTCAACCAAATTTTACCCAATTATCCACGTTGATATGACATAGTGTGCCCAGTAGGGTGTGTTTGTGCATACATGTGTTCAACAGGAGGCTGCTGAGGGGAGGACGGCTCATATTAATGGCTGGAACGGAGATGCCAATGGAAACCATGGAAACCATGTGTTTGATGTATTTGATTCCATTCCACTGATTCCGCTTCAGTCATTAACACGAGCCCGTCCTCCCCAATGAAGGTGCCACCAACCTCCTGTGATGTGTTCTCCATATGTGTGTGTGTACCCTATTTCTATATCCAGTGCCCAGGGCCCATGTCCAGTGGCTGATGGTCAGGCAGAAGTACTTCTAGCATCCCTTCCCCCTGTCACTGACACTCCCTGCCATTATAGCCCCAACAAAAGCCAATCACACAGAGTGGGAGGCCCAATCTGGAAGTGATTGTGCCTCTCCAGAGTTACCCAAAATGAGCACCACTTAGTTGGAGGTTTGAGAACATCAAAGCCCAGGCAGACATAACAACGCACTGAACACAGGCAAAATACTAACACACACACACACACACACACACACACACACACACACACACACACACACACACACACACACACACACACACACACACACACACACACACACACACACACAGACAATACACAACACTGTGGACATCTATGCTATGCTGGTGGGCAGAGGCTGGGCTATGTTGGTGGGGCACTTCTGTGCAGCACTATGGAAATGCTCCATTGCAGAGCCATGCTGTCTCTAACTTAACAATAGATGGGACTGAGGGACAGACGGACAGGCCAGGCCAACCCACTGGACAGACATGCAGAGGAACCATCTCAATCTAAATGAGCACAGACAGACAAACAATAAAGATGTGTTCAGCTCCACTGAAATAGTATTTAAGGATCATGCTTTAAAACTTCACTAACATAGCCGTAGGAAGTAGGGGTGCTGAGGGTGCTGCAGCACCCCCTGAAAAATCGAAAAAAGAAATATATATACAGTACCAGTCAAAGGTTTGGACACACCTACTCATTCCAGGGTTTTTCTTTCTTTTTACTATTTTCTACATTGTATAAAAATTGTGAAGACATCAAAACTATGAAATAACACATATGGAATCATGTAGTAACCAAAAAAGTGTTAAAGAAATCAAAATATATGTTATATTTTAGATTCTTCAAAGTAGCCACCCTTTGCCTTGATCTTGGCATTCTCTCAACAAGCTTCATGAGGTAGTCACCTGGATTGCATTTCAATTAACAGGTGTGCCTTCTTAAATGTTAATTTGTGGAATTTCTTTCCTTCTTAATGCGTTTGAGCCAATCAGTTATGTTGTAAAAGACCAAGTCCATATTATGGCAAGAACAGCTCAAATAAGCAAAGAGAAACGACAGTCCATCATTACTTTAAGACATGAAGGTCAGTCAATCCGGAAAATCTCAAGAACATTGAACGTTTCTTCAAGTGCAATCAGAAGAACCATCAAGCGCTATGATGAAACTGGCTCTCATAAGGACCGCCACAGGATAGGAAGACCCAGAGTTACCTCTATAATGTTTTTGAAACATATTTTTTGGAGGAAAAAAAGGTTTTACAAAAGTCGTGCACTGAGCCTTTACTAGTCCTGTATTAGTGGACCGATATAGCCGTCTGAAGCGCGACCTCCCAAAAATATTTGGCCCCCCCAACTCAAAACGACTTCCCGCGGCTACATTAACTAATGGTCTTCTTGTTCATATCATCAGAGGAGTCATCCGTAACCAATATATTGACGCAGAATTAAGGGAAATGAGATGACCACAGAAGTCATAAATCCTGGTGAAAACACACACTTCCTCCTCTTTATGGTTTATCAACACAATAGATAAACCGTTTAACACACAGAACCAGACATATTTCTTTGTCTAGTTGCGTTCTGTACACAGAACCAGACCATAAGCGGTGAAATAAGAGCATTGTCAAAGCTGCTTGAAAGTATGACGTGTCTGGTTATTCTTGGGTGTTCATTGTTTGTGTGAAATGTCAAGACTTCCATATGGACATTGGTCGCTGACCTTGTTGGGTGCTGTGATAGGGAATGGGTTTGGAACCACAGTCTGCGTCCCATACAAGACGCGTGACCTATTGTGAATCCCCTTTTTACTTCACAGGGTAAAGACCCCCTTCAAAATGTTCTTAAAGATCCCCTTTTAATCAAATCCCGTCAGTCAGTGGTTGAATGGTCTGACTGTAATGGTGCTCAACAGACTATAAATTCAGCACCACGTGATTCATAGTGAAACCTGTCCTCTACGGCGGCTGGGACAGCTTTCACTCACAGGTTGTTTCTGAAAGCAGACCTGGCAGCCCGCTGGGAAATACCACAGCATATCCAAAAACCTTGACATCTGGCTTCCATTTTTTATCTGTGACAAATTTATGATATATGAACTAAAAATATACTATTATCATTAGACTTATTGATTTCTAAAACTGATCACAACTTCCTTTGTCAATGAAAACCCCCTCTATACTGTATCACTGTCATCCCTGTTCTAGAAAAGAAAGCTGAGGGCTCTGGCATTAGAGGAGAGAGAAATGGAGAGGAGAGGAGAGGAGAGGAGAGGAGAGGAGAGGAGATGAGAGGAGAGGAGAGGAGAGGAGAGGAGAGGAGAGGAGAGGAGAGGAGAGGAGAGGAGAGGAGAGGAGAGGAGAGGAGAGGGAGAGGAGAGGAGAGGGAGAGGAGAGGAGAGGAGAGAGGAGAGGAGAGGAGAGGGAGAGGAGAGGAGAGGAGAGGAGAGGAGAGGAGAGGAGGAGAGGAGAGGGAGAGGAGAGGAGAGGGAGAGGAGAGGAGAGGAGAGGAGAGGAGAGGAGAGGAGAGGAGAGGAGAGGAGAGGGAGAGGAGAGGAGAGGAGAGGAGAGGAGAGGAGAGGAGAGGAGAGGAGAGGAGAGGAGAGGAGAGGAGAGGAGAGGAGAGGAGAGGAGAGGGAGAGGAGAGGAGAGGAGAGGAGAGGAGAGGAGAGGAGAGGAGAGGAGAGGAGAGGGAGGAGAGGAGAGAGAGACGAGACGAGAGGAGAGGAGAGGAGAGGAGAGGAGAGGAGAGGAGAGGAGAGGAGAGGAGAGGAGAGGAGAGAGGAGAGGAGAGGAGAGGAGAGGAGAGGAGAGGAGAGGAGAGGAGAGGAGAGGAGAGGAGAGGAGAGGAGAGGAGAGGAGAGGAGAGGAGAGGGGGGTGAGAAGAGAGGGAGAGACAGGAGAGCGAAAAGAGAAAAGACAGAGAGAGGGGTGATCTCATCTCTAAGAAGGTGAAATAATACCCAGAGGTAAGGCATGGTAAGTAAGGCACCTGTCTTCTATCTGATTTACCAGTCAGAACTTCCCTCAGCATTGGTTCTGCTTGGCTATGTCCCTATCCTCAGTGAGCTGCCCGCCAACAGGCTAATTACAGAGTCACACGACAGCCCTCTGCAGCTCCCCTCACATGAAAAGACCTAGTGCGGTCTGCTACTGGGTCTCCAGGAGTGTGTGTGTGTGTGTGTGTTGTGTGTGTGGGTCACACACAGGGTGGGTGGGTTGGGGATCTGTCAGGGAGGGTTGGTCCAGTGCACCGCAGGGCAGGGTAGGGGTGGGGTGTGCCAGAGTGAGTGTCCTCTCCTCTACACACCACTTACTGGGCTCTTTATTAAATGGTGGGAACATCAAAGAACTGAGAAAAGAGAGGAGTGTCTCTGAGGGGGGAGGGGGGTCGTGGGGGAGCAACTGTACTTCCACTCTGAACTTTGGACTACATTTGGTGCCATATGGAAGTGATAACTGTTTCAGTCCAAGAGGTCACTTTCAGTTCAGACATCTCAACACCTCCCCTCAGAATGGCATGACCGAATTGTGTAAACTCCACCCCAAGTTTCCGTGCCATGAATCAGTCTATTAAGTGTAAATGGTATACTCTGCTTTCCCGTGTTTACAAACAAAGCAATGTCAATGTCTCTGAAGTCTATCTTTCTAGTCAGAGAGCTCCACCCCTCTGATTTGAGATTAGAGATGAGCCTCTTCCTTCTTGATTGATTGATTGAATTTATTTGACAATTTGTAAAATAAATACATAAGGGCACTCCATCCGGTGACGCCTCCACATTCAATTTAAGAAAATCATCAAGGATAACACAATAAAGCTTAACAGCTTATTTCCATTGTGGTCCTTTCTGTCCGAGAGGGTGATAGAGGAGTGTGATAGAGGAGGGTGATAGAGGAGGAGGATAGAGGAGGGTGATAGAGGAGGAGGATAGAGGAGGGTGATAGAGGAGGAGGATAGAGGAGGAGGATAGAGGAGGGTGATAGAGGAGGAGGATAGAGGAGTGTGATAGAGGAGGAGGATAGAGGAGTGTGATAGAGGAGGGTGATAGAGGAGGAGGATAGAGGAGGAGGATAGAGGAGGGTGATAGAGGAGGAGGATAGAGGAGGAGGATAGAAGAGGGTGATATGGTTGCCATCTTAGAGCAACAACAATGAGCAAACAGTCTGGTTGTATTTGATTAACGTTTATTTAAAAAGATAGATCTATCTATCTATCTATCTATAGTGCCTTGCAAAATAATTCATCCCCTTTGGCGTTTTTCCTATTTTGTTGAATTACAACCTGTAATTTAAATAGATTTTTATTTGGATTTCATGTAATGGACATACACAAAATAGTCAAAATTGGTGAAGTGAAATATAAAAAATAACTTCTTTCAAAAAAATTCTAAAAAATAAATAACGGAAAAGTGGTGCGTGCATATGTATTCACCCCCTTTGCTATGAAGCCCCTAAATAACATCTGGTGCAACCAATTACCTTCAGAAGTCACATAATTAGTTAAATAAAGTCCACCTGTGTGCAATATAAGTGTCACATGATCAGTCACATGATCTCAGTATATATACACACCTGTTCTGAAAGGCCCCAGAGTCTGCAACACCACCAAGCAAGGGGCACCACCAAGCAAGGGGCACCACCAAGCAAGGGGCACCACCAAGCAAGCAGCACCATGAAGACCAAGGAGCTCTCCAAACAGGTCAGGGACAAAGTTGTGGAGGAGTACAGATCAGGGTTGGGTTATACACAAATATCTGAAACTTTGAATGGAAAGAATATGGCACCACAACAAACCTGCCAAGCAAACAAAGAAAGGCACGCAACTACGCAAGCCTGGTCTCTGCTCCACTCTATCTATTACATTTTAGTCATTTAGCAGACGCTCTTATCCAGAGCGACTTACAGTTAGTGAGTGCATACATTTTCAAACTGGCTCCCAGTGGGAAACGAACCCACAACCCTGGCGTTGCAAGCGCCATGCTCTACCAACTGAGCTACAGTTGTAGTTCTATCTATCTTATCTATCTTATCTATCTTATCTATCTATCGATAGTTGGATGGGGGGGATTCTCTCCCTTCATATCATAATTTAGTCTGTCTGATTAATTCCCTTTGCCCCTGTGGCTGAAGTTATTCCAGTGGATATGCCCTCCTCCCTTCTCCCTCCTCCCCTTCCCTCCCTGCCTCCTACCCCCCACCTTCCTCCATACAGCCCCCAGCCCGCTCTTCTCTCCTCTCTCTCAGAGCCAACCTGCTGGGCTGGGGCCTCTACATGCCCGCCCATGGCACCAGGAACAACGAATGACGTTCCCATGGTTACCACCCCTGCACTGTGTGTGCCGTCCGCAGCTAGGCCGTGAGGCCCGCTCAGTGGAAATCTGTGCCGACTCACTCCTCTCAGTTGTCAGCCCTGAGTGTGTGTGTGTGTGTGTGTGTGTGTATGTGTGTGTGTGTGTGTGTATGTGAGAGAGAGAGAGAGAGACAAACCCCTTTACACTGCACTGCACTGTTCTGAAGCATCGTCTGCTGCTCCCGGACAGACAGAGGAGATGAGGTGGAGCTCCACTCACCAGCCAGAGCATTTAGACTGGGTGTGAGTGTGCTGCTGCATCATCAAACCACTTAATTAAACCTAAACTTAAGCCTGTGAGGAACCTCCTGTTGAGAAACATCCTAAGCCTCTGGATTCTCCTGAAGTAAGACCTTGGACGTACTGTATCTATTCGTTGTCCTACCAATATGATCAAACCCTATGCTTGATACACTACATATACATTGATTAAAGGTTTAGAGCTTATTGGCAAATCCTATAAAGTTTTGAACATGCCGTTCCTTGTATTTAATTTGATTCCTAAGAAGCGTCTTGACGGTTTGTTAACCATTAAACACACCTTGAATCTCACTGACGATAGACTGCCGATAGGTCCTTCTCTTGCAAGAATAAAAGCGGTACCTACTGCATGCTGACCCGTTAGCGACAAACCTACCGATTCTACTTGTAGAATCACAATGCTTGTCAGTGGCCAACAACTTGACTTTGAGCCAATCAGACAGCACGAACCCCCACGTGGGGAGCCAACAAAAAAATGAAAAGAAATAGGGCATTTTCTCCGTACATCCACGGGTGAGCCTGTCACACTTCATATGCAATGTAGGCTATGGGATGATAGCTAGCTAAGCGCACCGACACAATGCACACAACACTAAATACTTCCTCCAAGCTAGCTAACCAAGCTAATATTGACATTATAATTAAATAACAATGGATTAGCTAGTTTCCATGAAACAGCTGCCTACGTTAGCGCCGAGTTAGTGCAGTGTCCTTAGCTAGCTAGCTATATTGTGCTAGCTAGCGAATATGCTAACATTAGCTAGCTAAATATTTGTCTATGGACTGGCACAGGCAGTATGGGATTATGGAGAGTAAATACAAAATTGTTAGGTAGTTATCTAGATGTGGCCACCTGGCTAGTATCAACAAGAGCTTTTTACAAATTACCAACATTAGCGCAAATAGCTTGGAATCTAGACCACGGATATGCATTGCCAAACAACGCTAATGCCACCTTCTGGTTTGGAGTATTTTAACAAGGCTGAGTGGCTGACGACTTCCAAGGTCTTTGCTCTGTGAACACAAAAGGGCAGCGCACTCATGGGCAGCGCACAATTGGCCTAGCGTTGTCCAGGGTAGGGGAGGGAATGGCCGGCAGGGATGTAGCTCAGTTGATAGAGCATGGCGTTTGCAACGCCAGGGTTGTGGGTTCGATTCCCACGGGGGACCAGTATGATTAAAAAAAAAATATGTATTCACTAACTGTAAGTCGCTCTGGATAAGAGCGTCTGCTAAATGACGTAAATGTAAATGTAAAAGAGATTGACTGCCAACACTCTGTTCAGAGGTGCTAAGTACTGTCAGCAGTTTGACAATCCTACCAGTATGGCTGAGCTTTTAGGAAAACATTCTTAGTAGTTCGCTGGTTTGAATTATAGATTTGAGACTCAAACCCCTTCTGTTTGTTTGTTTGTTCAACTCTTTGAGTGAGGAGAGAACAGCAACGCAAGTCGAGAGAGAAAGAGACGGAAAGAGAGAGAGAGAGAGAGAAAGAGAGAGCGAGCTAGTTCCCTCCGTGGAAATGGGACCGTTAAAAAACACGTTGTGAGCTAATGGTTTGTTATTGAACGAGAGTTAGATCATTGACCAGTCTCCCAGAGCTGGAACTCATGTTAGGCTTTAAATCCACCAGCCATTCCGATTTAAGCAACCAGGCTCAGATATCACAGGGCCCAACGCTCTGATGTGGCCACAGATATAATTCGAACTTAACCGAGAAGAAGCCAGCTTGAATGTATATTTGCTAACCAGAACTCCCCTTAGCTGGGACCGACATACTGTTCCCATTTTCATATGAGCGGAAAAAAACATTGCCTGACATCACTCCAGATTAGGAATATGTTTGATGAGTAGTTATGACAAGTTAGTCAAAGTGATGCATACAGTATTTCAGCAGTTTTCACTCTCGGGCTGGAGAGTTTCGCAAAGGCATATAGTGGCTTTCGTGCTAGATAACTAGTGTTGGTTCGGTTTTAGAAGCTATGTTGAATGCATGGAAGGCCCCTAAACAATTGAATTGTGGAATGGGGATCATGAAAAACCTTTGATCTGTCAAATGATCTTCACCACATTCATGCATTCAGCTAACCCCAGGCAGGGGGTTGAAGTGAAGTCGGACAGCAGACAGGCCTTTTAGATCACTCCTCCAGGGATACAATACAAGCTGTATTCAGCCTAGGGTTGCAAATGGAGGATATATTACTGGTAACTTTCAAAGTTTACCAGTAAACTACCAGAATTCTGGTAACTTTGAAGGATTTTATGGAATCTTATCACATGACATGTTGTGGCCTTTTTGGGTACTTCAGATTATCACAGTTGTCTGTAATTCTCTCTGGCCCTCTGTGTGGCCTTATCACATGTAAAAAAATATAAATTAATAAAACAAGTAAAACATTATTGTGTGTGTGTAAAATATTACTGTTCTCAGATTTTTTATTAATAGATTTTAGATGTGTATTAAAATGTTGTTGCACATCGCTATATATCCATTGTTTAGCTAAAATGGAATGTTCGTATCCTGTATATTTGACTGTGATATGTGGTTGTCTCACCTAGCTAACTTAAGATGAATGCACTAACTGTAAATCCCTCTGGATAAGAGCATCTGAGTCATCCACCAATTCGGTGCCTTTTGAGGTGAAAACATTTTGTCATAAAGAGCACATATTCAACTTCATAAAAAACATGTTTTCCCCATCTGAAGAGGTAAAACAAGTATAAATGACCATAGTAAGTGCCTATTAAGTGTCAAATAAAGTAACAGGGTTGACCGTAACAGGGTTGATTTCTTCTTAAATCAGCCGTAAATCCCCTTGTGACAGGGGGAATGGAAGCTTGTTGTGTGCAACAGGGAGTGAGTGGCAACTGAATGCAAGCTTCACAAAGAATAATTAATTGTGAAAACATTTCTAACCTGTCTATGTATGGGTAACAGGGTTGACATGTTATGCTTGACCTGCTCAGTTTTCCACCACAAAACACCAGAAAATGGCCAAAAAGAGTAGAACCAGCTCACCTGCTTTTACTCTATGATTTGACTATTAGATGTTCAATGTTTCTTAAAAAAAAATATTAAAACAAGAGTTAAGTTCACGTAACAAGGTTAACCTTAAAATGAGAGACAGATGTAAATGGATCACTAATCAGATGAAATAATAATAATCTTCAGAAATGATTGTCAAAGCAACAAAATCACTTTGGCTTTGCAATGATGGTGAAACCTGGGAGAAATTCTGGGATTAGGTGGGTTAAAATCTTCCTAGAAGTGACACAGGGTTGATGGACAGACATGTCAAAATGCTGAATTTTTGCACTTTAGTACACCCTTATTCATATTAAAAATCTCATTGATTGAATTCTCCATGTGGCCTATATTAAAGGGCACTTAATTTAATATAACAGGCTTTAAAAATTCTACATTGGTGCAAAATGTTTAGTTAAAATATCAAAAGGCACTATTTTTGTGGAATGACCCATCTGCTAAATTACTAAAATGTCAAATGTAAATATTTTACATACAGATCTCATATTACTGTATTGATTAATTTTGTATGTATAATTTGTACAGTCCTTTATAAAAAATGTAGCTTTTTATCACATTTGACTGTGTAAGATCATCCGTTCACCTACTCTGCGTCTCACAAAGACAAGGCAGTTGGAACCAAAAATCTCAAATTTGGACTCATCAGACCAAAGGACAGATTTCCACTGGTCTAATGTCCATTGCTCGTGTTTCTTGGCCCAAGCAAGTCTCTTCTTCTTATTGGTGTCTTTTAGTAGTGGTTTCTTTGCAGCAATTCGACCATGAACGCCTGATTCACGCAGTCTCCTCTGAACAGTTGATGTTGAGATGTGTCTGTTACTTGAACTCTGTGAAGCATTTATTTGGGCTGCAATTGGAGGTGCAGTTAACTCTAATGAACTTATCCTCTGCAGCAGAAGTAACTCTTTCCTGTGGAGGTCCTCATGAGAGCCAGTTTCATCATAGCGCTTGATGGTTTTGCGACTGCACTTGAAGAAACGTTCAAAGTTCTTGACATTTTCCGGATTGACTGACCTTCATGTCTTAAAGTAATGATGGACTGTCGTTTCGCTTTGCTTATTTGAGCTGTTCTTGCCATAATATGGACTTGGTCTTTTACCAAATAGGACTGTCTTCTGTATACCACCCCTACCTTGTCACAGCACAACTGATTGGCTCAAACGCATTAAGAAGGAAATAAATTCCACAAATTAACTTTTAACAAGGCACACCTGTTAATTGAAATGCATTCCAGGTGACTACCTCATGAAGCTGGTTGAGAGAATTCCAAGAGTGTGCAAAGCTGTCATCTAGGCAAAGGGTGGCTACTTTGAAGAATCTCAAATATAAAACATATTTGGTTTGTTTAACACTTTTTTGGTTACTACATGATTCATTATGTGTTATTTCATAGTTTTGATGTCTTCACTATTATTCTACAATGTAGAAAATAGTAAAAATAAAGAAAAACCCTGGAATGAATAGCTGTGTCCAAACGTTTGACTGGTACTGTGTATATATATGAATACATTTTCCAAAACGTTATTCAAGTATAAATTACCAAAATTACCATAGATTGACGTAAATTACAGGTCATTTTGCAACCCTAATCCAGCTCCATACATAACAGGAGAAAATAAATATGGAGTGTGTGAAAATGACATAATACAGCCAGGCCTTCAGTATATTAGATCAAAAAAAAAAAAAGATCCCTTGAAATTCAGGACCAGGCTATCAAACAACTCATATTATCATGGGATTTAGTAAAACCTTTCTGTTCTTAGTGCTCCACATAAAACAACAACTATGACGAGATTGAGCAGACTTCAGAGCAACACAGAGAAGACCCAGACCACACACAAAGCAGAGGTGACACTACCTACTGATAACTCCTTGTAATTTGATGTCTCTGTTCTATCCAGTGAGCACATGAGCCAGTAATGCCCCTAATCATATTGCATTTAAAGCCAGAGAAGATCATATTTAATTTAGACAAGATTAAGAATGTCGCCTCTCCTCTTCGTTACTAAATCTACAAACGTATTTGACACTCCATAAAAGTTAGTTACAGCAGAAAATGAATATACAAGATGTTGCCATCTACAGCTGGCTGGGCTATGAAGAAGAGTGGACTACTTTTCTTCTTCACCATGTCTTATAACCAACAAGTCTTTTACAAAATCTAATATGTAATAGAAAATCCACACAGGTACTCTATGAGCACTCAGAAAATCCTCTAATTTTTATACCAAATAATAGCATAAAAACAGGCCACCAACCAAACAGAGCTATAAAAGGTGCATGGGGTGGAACCTTAATGCATTTGGAGTGGAGAGAGAGAGACAGATCAATTGATTAAAGAGATCAATGGCACCGCTACACCGACCGGACACACAGCTCGTTCTGAGGGTCCGCTGCTCGTCACGAGGGTGTGTGTGTATGTGTCTGCAACGTACCATTATACCACCTCTCGCCCCCCCACACACACACTTCTGTATCATCCACCCCACACACATCACACATCAATTAAAGCCTTTCCATTTGCCTGCCCTTGTACACTATTAGCACCCGACTCGCCATCGCTGTGTGTCTTTAATCTCCAGGAGATGTTCCCATTGATGCTACTATTGATTTGATGTTCAGGCTATTCCTTTCATCTTGTGGAACTCAAAGACCTACAGAGGAGAGTCATCCCATCCCCATCCTCAGTATGTTGGGAGAGCTTTAACCCTCTATTGGCTGTCTATGTTGCATTAGATGACAAGCTACATCTATCACATCTATCCAACCGCCGTCCTCAGAGAGAGATGCTGCTGATGATCCTCACTGATTTATAGACTGAGGGGATTCACAGTTTCAGATTAGTGCATCCAGTGGTGTAATGGAGGGTATATGCAGGTATACACCGTATAACCACTTCCTTTCAGTCGGCATTGCATATACTCACTTCTTAATCCCCACTGACAAGTATCAATGTAGTGTTGTGGAGGTATATGCCGTATCAATTAATAAGGCTGATGTAACAGATCAGAATGTTTAGCATAAAATCTTGATAAACTATTATTTCTGAACATTATTAGAGCAGCAATGTGCACACAGCGGTAGGCCTATGCGTGAATATTCTAAAATGTTCCAATTTGTAGGAAAACACTGTTCAAAAATACGTTAACATACGACCTGTTTCTTGGACAGAGATGGAAATATCCATTCAAAATTTTGCAAGAGGGGAGATCTTAAGATGCAACAACTATCATGGGTTGCTAATATGACTAGGATAATGCCTTTGGCTGCTAGACAATGAAAGAAAGTTGATTTGAAAACAAATAGAACAGTCAGGAGAGCGCATATGAGGAAGTGTTTATAAACTATTTCACTCAACATTTCTATGGTCAGATTTTGGCTTGGCATTCCTCATAATATGAAGTAAAACGTCCAGGTTTCAAACAATGAAGGAACAGGAAAAATATAGAGGCTAATAATAGGCCTAAACGTCTTCTGGTAGATGGAAAGACTTTCCCAAAAACCTTCTCAATTAAATGTTAACTAGCTACAAAGTAGCCTATGCCTACCAGGCAGAATGATATCATGATTATTTGCATCAATCCAGTGGCCATTTGTTTTGCAAACTCCATCTCATGGGCGTTACAGAAACACCAGTAATCAAACAGTGCTAGGTGCCTGCACACTTCAATTAAAGGCTAACTATACTCAAAAATCTACCTTTCTAGATTTTTTCCAGACCTCAAAAGTGGTCTCCTGATGTGGTTTAATCATTTTTGTGGACTTAGAACATCCAATTTAGTAGTTTTTCTATAAAACAAGTGTGACTTTTAGAGCGAAAACCAGATTATTTTTGTTTTTATAATCAGAAACCTGTGAATTTCTGACTCAATTGACAGCCTCAATTATCTGTTTCAATAGTATGCCTACTATTATCCTACTAGCACAGTACAGCTTGGGTTGGCCTGACTGTGAAAGACAAATATGGGATTTATCATTTTAGGTCATTCAGAGTACATAACTTTTCACACTGGGTGCAATTTCTTCGCCGGGTGGGCCATTTGGGAAATTACAGTACACCCACTTCTCCAGGCACCACTACACACTGAGTGCATCAGTGGAAGTGACGGATGCTAAAACACTGTAGACAAGACAGAGTTCGCTGGGCAAAGTTTTGCATCTGAGCAGGTGAGGAACTAATTACTGTTCTGCTTGTGAAGGCAGACAGGCCAGCTTCTCCCCAGAGCTCTGTGTAAAAGGAGTGACTCACACTGGGTGCATCCCAAATGGCACCCTATTCCCTATATAGTGCACTACATTTGACCAGGGCCCATAGTTCCATCTGACTGGCCACTTCTGAAAGAGTCAGCTTCTCCAGCAGCAGTCAGTGTGCCAGGAGCCAGGAGTCAACAGAGCTCTGTGAGAGCCAGCAATGAGCCAGTAATGAGCCAACCCAGTGAGGGCACAACCACAGAGCAGCACTCCCAGCCCCAGGGGGGCCCCCTGCGGCCAAGCATCACATAGAACCACTGTCATCACTGGGTTACTACTCTTGGCCCGGGTCACTTGGCTGGAACGCTCCCCTCTGCTCCACCTGGGTTTTTTTTAGAGAACATGGTTGCCAGCGATTCTGGGGTCGCTGCCAAGCTGCCTAGCAAGAGGGTGGTATTGGGCAATCGATCATCTGTACAAATAACATAGTAAGCCTCCTCACTGTATAATTTTCACCCCAAAATAAAGTGCCATGCAGGGCCCTTCTCCTTTGCTCTGCCTCTCTCAATCTCAACCTAAAATAGTTGCTGAGAGGGCCGGAGGGCACTGCATGGCTCGGACATGGTCTCGCACGACCCCGTGCACTCCCTCCATCCCTTCTGAAAAAATGGGCCTTATTTGTCGTGCGGTCGGTGAATTGTTTGGCGATGATTTGTAATGTAAATATGCGGTTGCACATGTGAACACAGCACCCCCCGAGTGAGCTCCACGGCCGCTGCTGCATCCCATAATTGCTCCCTGACTCTCGTCTTCCAGCGTGGGGCTTAGCGGAGCCAAGAAACTAACCAGAAACAGCCTCCCAGATTCACGGCAACAGTGAGGTCCTCACATGCAGCCGTAGATATGTCCCCCGGCCTTGTTTCATCGCAATCCAACAGAAACATGGAAAAGACGAGTGTGTGTGCCTCGGCACCGCCGGCCGAACCCGCTCCTTCCAGGCAGGCTTCCCTCCCTGCTACTGCGCCTGGGACATGGTATGTGCTGGGAGGGAGGCTGCTGGGGAGAGGGGATGGTGCCGGCACGGACCTATCGCTCCCTCCTCACATCACATTATCCATCACGCAGCTAAGACCCCCCACTCCTGGAATCAAACCATGACCACAGCACACAATGCCACAATTCTAACATCTGACATTGTTGCCTTCTTATACATGGAGTTTGTGTTTACCCTTCTGAACTAACAACTCTCTGAATTTAAGGAACATTTGTATTCACTGCATCTAATTCAGTTCTTAATTCAGAGCTGAGGGTTCACAGCTGCTGGGATGAGGTCGAAGAGAGAATAATGTATCTGACAACTGTGGTTTAAAATAAACATAGCTACCTGCAAAGGTTAAACATTTGTTATTTTGCTCCATTTGTGACAGCCGCAGTAGGAAAGAGGATATATTTTCATACTGGCCCCCCGTGGGAATCAAACCCACAACCCTGGCGTTGCAAACACCATGCTCTACCAACTGAGCTACACGGGACTACAGTTGAGACTGAGAGCGGGTCGGACCCTTAAAGTTTCCATCGCACTGCGCCCTGTAGAGGAACTGCTGTGTTGTGTTGCTCAGGTGACACACACTAACAAACCTGAGCTTTATTTTCCATGGTAAACCACAAGAGGTTTACCCTCGCACAACTGTACACAATGAGACGAGACAAGCTGCAGACAAAACCATCTACAGTGTACCTGGAATCTACTCTTAACACAACTTCCTAGCAACAAAGCACAGTTTTCAGTAAATTAGAAAGGTAACATTTACTGGGTAATACAAATACCAGAGATCACAATCACATAGAAACACGTCTTATAGAGGAAAGTCCTTTCTTCATGCATTTCATCTCATGGTACAGTTGTTTAATAGTGAGGATATCATCTGTGTCCGAAATGGCATCCTATATGGGCCCTGGTCAACAGTAGAGCAGGTAGCTTAGTGGTTAAGAGCGTTGTGCGAGTAACCGAAAGGTCGCTGGTTCTAATCCCCAAGCCGACTAGGTGAAAAATCGATGTGCCCTTGAGCAAGGCACTTAACCCTAATTACTCCTGTAAGTCGCTCTGGATAAGAGCGTCTGCTAAATGACTGAAAAATAAATAAAAAATATAGGACATGCTACGTGCACATTCTGTACAATACTGACACGCATACATGGAACAGAGGCATCTTTTTCTCATCAATATAAATCAGTTTAAGATGTGCTGTGTTAGACTGCATAACATTGATTAGCCTATGTCCTCATCCATGTCGCCCATGCAACTCCCTTTAAGGCAGCTCCCTCTGTAAAATGACTGGAGAAGTAACCCAGAATCACATCTAACAAAAGATGCCCTGAAACAAATGCTATAAAAGTTGTCAGGTTTTAAGAAATAATAATAATAAACATTAGTTTATTATATTGGTTAAGTTAGGCCTATTAAATAACATTACACTCCCTATAGATATCATATCCACTTCTAAACTTTGCATTAGAAGCTGACCGTACTACGGGCAAAAGGGACTTTCGGGGACTTTCTTCCTTCCTTGTGGTAAAATGAACCCCCCAAAAAATCAACAGTCATCACCCTAGTTTCCCCTCATCAAAAATGTTGGCCTGAATTAATGAGAAGGGACATCTATTTGAGCTGGGATGGTTCTCTGCTTTTAATGAAGACAACGTTTTGGCAACGTCTAATTCGACACATTAACTTGGAGCCCTCTTTGTACAAAAACCCCCCCACAGAGGATGGGAGGAGGACGAGGATGGCGTCCCTTTGAGACTTGGACCACAGAGAGAGGAGAGGGGGCCCTGGGTCCTCTGTCACAACATTCTAATACGACTAGCTGCTGTAAATCTCCCAGGCTGGACGCGTTCTGGAGAAGAGATGAAGCAAGGGTAGCATAAAACGACAGGGGGTCGATGCATTCCCAAATGACACCCTATTCCTTATATAGGGGCCAGGGCCCTGATCAAAAGTAGTGCACTGTGTAGGGAATAGGGTGCCATTTGGGGCGTAACGTCCTCTGTGCTTCCAGTCAGTTTGACTTGATAAAGACCATCCACTCTCTGTCTTCCATTCAGAAAAGACAGCCAACCACAGTGAGTGGCCTATTCCTCCAGGAACACAACAGTGCTCTCTCTCTCTCTCTCTTAGTCACCCATGGCATCTGCTGCTCCTCTTAGGGGGGCTGATGACTGTTTCCTTTCTGCTAATACACACATGCTCTACCAATGCATTCTAAACATCCGTCATGTCTTGAACATCAGTTAACTGCCCGGACGGACCCTTCTTATATTTCATCTTTAGATAGGATAAAGGGAGGAACATAATGATCTCACAGACAGACAGACATGCAGACAGACAGACATGCAGACAGACATGCAGACGGACATGCAGACAGACAGACATGCAGACTCGGTACCAGTACCCCCTGTATATAGCCTCATTATTGTTATTATTTTGTGTTACTTTTTTATTTTATTTAATAAATATTTTCTTAACTCTATTTTTCTTAAAACTGCATTGTTGGTTAAGGGCTTGTACGTAAGCATTTCATGTTAAGGTCTACACCTGTTGTATTCGGCGCATGTGACAAATGACTTATGTTTACAATATGAGAGAGTGTGAGTGGCCAGAGAGAGGCATTAGCTAGTTAGTTAGTTAGTGAGTGTGTAAGGCTGGGCTGTATGTGGGGCTGTAGGACGGTTAGGGTGTGTCTGACAGGGGGGTTACGCTCTGGCCTCTGCCTTAACGGATTAAGGTTACGGTTGTTCCTTGAATGCTGCCTGCCGTGGACGGCCGTGAAATGGTTAAGGTGCTGCGAAGGTGCCTCTGACTGTTTCAAGTCGTTCGCGGTGAGGTGTACCAGGTGCACACGCGGTTACCGGCTTCTCATTGTTTACTGCTAACTCTCTTCCGCTAGCGCTCTGTTTCACACTCTCTCTCTTTACTCCCCCTCTCCCCCCCCCCTCTAGAAATCAGATAAGGTGCTGAGAGAAAGGAGAGGAGAGTGAGAAAGAGGCTTGTTTTACGCTCTCTCTATCCTACCTCCCTCACTGTCTATGTTGAGTATTTTCCGCATGCATATACGTTAACGCACACACTAACACAAAGAGTAGATAAGTCGTCTAACCACACTACACATCACCATCACTGTATTCACACAAGCTCTTCGACTTGGCATTGATATACAGGATGTATGTCAGAGGCCCAGCCACCACAATGCCTACGCACACACCCACACCCACATAAACACACTAACACACACATTAACGCTATGAAACCTGCACATCAATGTCCCAAACTACAGTGATACGTGAACTAGGTCTCACATCCTAAATGTGAACCAAAATGTTCCCTAACAAACAGAGGTGTGACAGAGGTGAGTGGGAGGGACTTCAAACAGGTGTCATTACATCTGAGGCAGGAAGGGTCTCCCTCTGTATCCACAGCACACAGCTGCGTCCCAAATGGCACCCTATTCCCTATATAGTGCACTACGCAGGCCCTCTGTATCCACTACACACAGATGTTCCCTTAGAACCTCCCTTTAAGCTCAGGCACTAAAGCACAGCTCCGTGGCAGAGCTCTGCGGTTTCAGCTGAAATGGTGGAGCGTTACATTAATAACTTTCATGTCCACCATTAAAAATGTCTATGCTATTTTTTGATGCGAGATTTTCATTTTTTCCTTCTACCCGCCTCAGCTTGTTTGATATCTACAAAGACCTTGCTCTCGATCCCATAAGCAAAGCCCTATTTTTAGACATGAAATGGTTTCCAGTTGGCTCCAGACAATCATAGAGGGAAAACCACAGAGAAAACCACATTCCATAACATTTGAAAGGAAGGCAGCGAGCAGCTCGGCGGAACTGGGATGCCTCTTGTTTAACTGGTGGAGCGACTGAGATGAAATGGCTTTTACATCCTCACTCACTCACAACGCTGGGGTACAGCATTGCCTCAGTAACTACCACCACAACCACCTACTCTCTCTAAAGACGGCCCAATCTAAAGTGTGTGTGTGTGTGTGTGTGTGTGTGTGCGTGTGTGTGTCTGTAGGAATGTGTGCTTCCCCTTCTAGGAAAAAGAGAAAAAGAAAAGAGTAGAAATTAGTTTCTTTCTTTCTTTCTTTTTTTCTTTCTTTCTAGCTCTTTCTCTCTCTTTCACACACCTGCTTTTATATGGCTGTGTGTGTCTGGGAGCCCTCCCTGCCTGCAGTAGGAAGTGCATCATTATCTCAGGGCCCCTGTCTCAGGGATGAGTACACACTCCGGCTCTGACAAAACATATCAGCTTACTCTTCAGGGACTGTCTGAGACTGAGACCTACAGGAATGATACAGCTCAACGCTGCTTCAAACAAACCACAGTCTCACCTTGGAAAACAATCCAGCCAGGCATATATACTCATTTCATTGTCTTCTACACACAGTGGAATGAAGTTCACAATGTGTGGCCGATTATCCTTTCCCTAACTAAACATTGTTTCAGAAACATTGTGATGACAAAAAACTGTTTGAAATAAACATGGTAATGGGTGGATATAAGATCGTAAGAGATGTTAGCTGAAAATGTTAGGGGACATTGCTATTAATGTTGAACAAAGACTGACTGAGTTACCCTTTGGAGTCAAGGATGGAAAAATAAACGAACAAATAAATTCCATTCATGAAAGAAAAATAGGACAGATGATGTGATTGGAGAAATGTTAAGCCTGGAATCTTTCTCTCTTTCTCTCTGATTTATCTTCAGTCTGACTCCCTTCGGCAGTTAGATGCTCTTCCAAACACTCAAACTTTTATAACTCAATAAAAATACATCTAAAATATCTTTCAAATTAAGTTATTTTAATGTTGGTAAGTATTGGGCTGACTGGCCCCAGCCCTCCAACTGCCCTCCTCTCTACCAGAACCCACACTTAGCCAAGCAAAACATATGGCCATATGTGATTAGATGCTACAGATACAGTACATACCCTAACATGCCTATTCTTCTTGGATGGCTAAGCGGAACCCCAAAAATCCTACATGTTTGCTTGTCAACACAGATTTCACTCCCAACCTCCCAACCTCCCCTTCAACACAATACAGTTCAACATTCAACTTTCAATGCCAGTGCAGTATCTGTGTAGTACGTCTCTGGAAGTGGTCCTACAAGGCACCCTATTCCTTATATAGTACTACCTTTGACCAGGACCCATAGGGCTCAAAATAGTGCACTGTATAAGGAATAGGGTGCCATTTGGGACGCACCCAAGGAGTGGTCGCACAAGGCCTTGGGCTGAACCTTCCTTTTGCTGGGGTCAAGCCACGGCCCACCACCACCCCGGCTGCCCAGCCCACCCTCTAACCCCCACCCACCCATCCACCCAGCCCGGCCCCTGAATGAGCCAATTCCCAGCCCCAGACGTGGTGGAGCCACCCCAGCCGCATGGGCAAGGCACACATGGGCATGATCACAGCGGCTTAATCCTGTCCCATCTGATACCCATCTACCAACAGCCTCACCCACCTACCCACCACCGCCGCTCAGCTCTGGTTCACTCCTGCTGCTGTTGTGTTTCTCCCGCTCTGCTTTGCCACAGCTGGGCCTGTCCCTTGCAGCAGCGGACAAACGTCACATGACCGTCCATATATTTATTTATATATTCTTAATTCCATTGCTTTACTTAGATTTGTGTGTATTTGGTATATGTTGTGAAATTGTTAGATATTACTTGTT
The DNA here is from genome assembly GCF_020615455.1 of Coregonus clupeaformis. Lineage (NCBI taxonomy): Eukaryota > Metazoa > Chordata > Actinopteri > Salmoniformes > Salmonidae > Coregonus > Coregonus clupeaformis. The sequence continues at coordinate 31,135,541 of NC_059204.1, read as the reverse complement.
AGATATTACTACACTGTCGGAGCTAGAAATACAAGCATTTCACTACACCCGCAATAACATCTGCTAAACACGTGTATGTGACCAATAAAATTGATTTGATTTGAGAAGTGGGCAGCACAACCTGTGACTGAAGGCTGTGTTCCTGTGTGGCCTCTTGAAAGGCACCTACACAGCTTGTAATCATTTACAGTCATTTATAATCATGTTACAGAATTTGTTTATGTAACGTATGCATTTCCTGTCACCTACCCCTTCGGTCTAATTATAACCATTTATAAACTGGGTTGTTCGAGCCCCGAATGCTGATTGGCTGACAGCCGTGGTATATCAAACCGTATACCACTGGTATGACAAAACATTTATTTTTACTGCTCGAATTACATTGGTAACCAGTTTATAATAGCAATAAGGCACCTCAGGGGTTTGTGGTATATGGCCGATATACCACGGCTAAGGGCTGTATCCAGGCAATCCTCCTTGCTTAATTAGAATACACCCCCAGACCTAAACACATAATAGTCCTAATCTAACACTGTGACACACACCTTTTATAACATGCCTAATCCACACTGGACAGGAAGCAGGAACACAGTATACGTGCGTGGCCAACACAGCCCAATACAGTACCACTGTTACAAGGCATAGGACTGTGTTTATCCTGACCTATTCAAAGGGAAACCAGAGCAACAGTCAGTCAGTCATGTGTGTCACTGTGTGATGCTACAGCTAACTCTGAAACGACAGTGATTAAGGCAGAGGTAATAAAGGGACACAGTTTCATGTTATGGAGGAAAATTCCACCGCAGCAGGCCTGCACAAAGAAAGCGCATCAATATGAAATTTCCACCCTGCTCTAAGAACACATGGTACGGCCCGTCGACAGAAGACACACATGGTACGACCCGTCGTAGCCGGAGAAGACAGAAGACACACAAGCAAAAATAGGTCGTAAAGTTTCTTACAAAGCCAGATGAGAGAGAGAGCACATGGCAAATCATGCGCACACCAGTCAGTCACCCTGTCAACAAGACAATAAACAACAAACACCACAATAACAACCACACTGTCTCACACTCAAATAGGCTTGTGAATGGTCACACCCCATCATCCAACACACTTCTATTTCATAGTGGAAAAACCAATGACTGATTTCCTATTCTAACCCAGGCCCAGATGCTATAGATGAGATGACATCACAATGGACGGCGAGAGAACAGCGGCTTAGTTCACAAAGGAGGCCTCCACTCACTCACTCGTGTGCTGCTAGCTAGCGCCCAGGAAAACAATGGTAACCTGCTTGAATGTCACACCTCTGAGGGGTGATCTCCTCCAACCCTCTCTCCAGGGCCCAGCTTCCCACTAGCAGCCCCCCACCACCCTCCTCCATCTCCCCCTGGCCCTCTTCCAGTGGTGGGTCACGCTGCTGAGTTCCCAACCCAGCCTGACACATACCAAATGGCCAGGGAGCTAGACACAACAGGGTGAGAATGTGACAGCTGTGGCCCAGGCAGGCCGTTAAAGCTGAAACCATCAGCCCAGTGGCACAGGAGACAGTCACTCACTCTATCCAGGATACAGTGTCCCCAGCCTGGACACCCCAGCTCCAGAGAGCCCCATCACAGACATACACTGCCTCCTCCCTCCCTCCCCACCAACCCACCCACCCACCCATCTATCTAGCTATCTATAGTCCCCTATAGAGCAGAGGCTCGGCGAACTCAAAGGTGCCCACATGTTTTGTTCTGCCATCTTCACGCTCTCTTTCCTCTTGCTTTTCCTGCACAGCAATCAAGTTTTTTCATAAACATCATCCTAAAACATCAAAGCGATACCACCCTCTGACATCAATAATCTAAAGTCACGGTTATATAAGCGGGGGGATTTTTCTCTCCCTTTTATAAAAAAGTACAGGCTGTATATCCTTTAAAATATGATTCATCTGGGGGAGGTGATGCTGTATGAAGACGACGTGGCGGCACTGTGAAATACAGTAACAAGAAATTAAACAAAACCTGCTTCCCATATGTCACATGGTCACCCTAGTCATTTAATTTCAATTACGTAAACAGGAAGCCATATGAACATGTCTAAAACTACAGTGTCCTAGTAACACAAGTACCTCAGCCCCAGATTGGAATTTGGAGAACTCAATGTTTCGATAATTACACATCAAATGGGTAAAAAGCAGGTTACCTTGTGTTCCTGTACTTTGTTATGCTTCGGTAACCCCAGACAATACTATATTTATACCTATTTGCATAGTGGAGACTTAGAAGGAAGCCGTTCTATTTCAACCCCCTGTGCTGTGCTGTGCCTGCCTGAATGATCAACATGTTCCTGTAGTTTATTCACTGCAGTCTGAGAAGCTGAGCATCTGGGCTGGATGGGGGACGACACTGCTCTCCCTCCTGCTTCATTCAGTCCGGCTCTGCAAACAACACCAATGGAGCCGTCGTTTGGTTTGCTCCCGTCAACCAAAGAGACACCTGGGTGCAACACCCCCTCTCCTTACCCCCCAGCCCACCTGTAAAGACCTTGCAGACAAACACAAACAGATGCCCAGGAAGAAACAAGTAGAGCTGAGCGGCTCCTGGCGGAAGATTCTAGATTTAGAAGACTGAACAGGAGTGTTTATTAGAGATGTGCTCTGCTCACTGCCGAGCCTCTCTCCTCGGTGAGTGGCACTCTTGTAATTTTTTTAAATAAAACCTTTCAGTGAAACTGAGATTTTGAGTCGAAGACTATAAAAGAGAAACCTCAGGAGCAGATGCTGGAACATCCACCTTTCAGGAGAGCTCTTTAATGGACTCAAAATTGGGGGGAAAACAAGGAGCGTGTCTTTTAAGTGCCGTGTGTGATGGGCAAAATATCAGTCAGAAAAACACACACTTCCTCTCCAACACCTGTCTTTTACTCTCCTTCTGCTTCTTCTTCTTCTTTTTCTTCTTCTTCTTCTTCTTCTTCTTCTTCTTCTTCTTCTTCTTCTTCTTCTTCTTCTTCTTCTTCGCCCATCAGAAAATAAATAAGAGCATGAATAATTACAGCTATAAACACCTCGGGGGATTCAACTGGTTTTTGATATTTTTTAAATGTTTCGGCCTCTTAAAATAGGCTCCTACACATTTTCTCTGGAGGCTTCTTTACAGCCATCTACCTCAGAGCTCTGAGGATGAAGGCCCCTTATCATTGTTTGTATTAAAATCTGCAGCCTCTCTGTCATTTCCTGCTGTTCCTTTTTAAAGTGTTCGCTAACTCTCACCTGAGGCTCAGAGAGAAAGAGAGAGTGTGGTCTCACCCTCTGCATCCCAAATGGCACCCTATTCCCTGTATAGGCCTGGTCAAAAGTAGTGCACTATATAGGGAAACGGTTGCCATTTGGGACACACACACTCCCTCACTGTTAGCCTGCCCTGTCCCTGTACAGGACTGCATTGTATTGTCAACATCACCACACAATGTGTACCAGTATGCTTTAGTTGGTCTCAAAGTCAAAGTTCAGGACATAATGTACAGTATGTACATTCTCTGACTGACACGGCTTTCTCTGAGTGTTCTGCTATGGTCATTACATCTATTAGGCTACTCCGCCACCACCAGCCATCATCCTTGTTAATTTCAATCATCTCCTGCTTACATGTTAAATGACAACAAGGAGCAGTTTTGGGGCCATCGCAAGTTTCCAAGTAGCTTGTTCGCACACACACACACAAGCGGGCGCAAAGCCGCTTTTCTTTAGCGGAGCATAATCCAGCACCACTGCTTCTTATCGTTGTCAGTCAGAGGCACAGAGCCCCAGCCCCTGGGCTTGTATGCAGGGATTACAGGGGCTAAACCAGTGTTCCTGCTAGTGTTACCCAGGGACTAGGGGCTGGTTAAACAAGTCAGTGTTCCTGCTAGTGTTTATCCAAGGACTAGGAGCTCTAGTGTTTATCCAGGGACTAGGAGCTCTAGTGTTTACCCAGGGACTAGGAGCTCTAGTGTTTATCCAGGGAATAGGAGCTCTAGTGTTTATCCAGGGACTAGGAGCTCTAGTGTTTATCCAGGGACTAGGAGCTCTAGTGTTTATCCAGGGACTAGGAGCTCTAGTGTTTATAAATAAATAAAATAAATTGGTCATTTAGCAGACGCTCTTATCCAGAGCGACTTACAGGAGCAATTAGGGTTAAGTGCCTTGCTCAAGGGCACATCGACAGATTTTTCACCTAGTCGGCTTGGGGATTAGAACCAGCGACCTTTCGGTTACTGGTACAACGCTCTTAACCACTAAGCTACCTGCCGCCCCATAAAAAGTTTATCCAGGGACTAGGAGCTCTAGTGTTTATCCAGGGACTAGGAGCTCTAGTGTTTATCCAGGGACTAGGAGCTCTAGTGTTTATCCAGGGACTAGGAGCTCTAGTGTTTATCCAGGGACTAGGAGCTCTAGTGTTTATCCAGGGACTAGGAGCTCTAGTGTTTATCCAGGGACTAGGAGCTCTAGTGTTTATCCAGGGACTAGGAGCTCTAGTGTTTATCCAGGGACTAGGAGCTCTAGTGTTTACCCAGGGACTAGGAGCTCTAGTGTTTACCCAGGGACTAGGAGCTCTAGTGTTTATCCAGGGACTAGGAGCTCTAGTGTTTATCCAGGGACTAGGAGCTCTAGTGTTTACCCAGGGACTAGGGGCTGGATGAACAAGCCAGTGTCAACAGCACTTCACAATGCCAGACAATGGTGTGTGATCTGGGGAGTTGCAATCATGGGCTTTGCTTGTAATGAATCCATTGATCTGGGGAAGGACAAACACTTAAGGCACAGATAGTTCAGCACAGAAGCACTGCCGAGACACACACACGCACACACACAAACAGAGAGAGGGAGAGAGAGCGAGAGAGAGGGAGCGAGAGAGAGAGAAAGATTTTATCCTGTTTTCTGCATGACGATACTCAAAAAGTTCACTGACAGAATTTAAGCGGAGCACCCAAAAGTTCAGTTAAGAGCATTAAGCCGCTCATGAAAACTCACTTCGATATATTTGAAACAAATAATTGGCCTTTTAAATGTGTTCACTGCTTAGCTCTATGCAAGTCCTCAAGTTTCAATACAACAAAGAAACAATGTGAACACATCCGTGATGAACTGTTCTTTACATTCTAACTGAACAGGGTAAGTGGGATATGATTTAAACCTGCCCCAGTCTGTCCGCTAGACAAGTTAGCGCCTGTGATCCACAAAGTTAACCACATCTTCCACATCACAGGCTCTCTTGGCTCTGATGATTGTCCTGACTGTCTAGCCCTCCATGAGCACAGCCCACCGCAAACATCCTCCTCCTCCTCCTCACCCCTCCAGGACTCCCCCACGAGAGGAGAGAGATAGGTAGAGAGGAGAGAGATGGAGAGAGAGAGGTAGAGAGGAGGCAGAGAGAGGAGAGAGAGGAGAGAGAGGAGGCAGAGAGAGGAGAGAGAGGAGAGAGAGGAGGCAGAGAGAGGAGAGAGAGAGAGGTAGAGAGGAGGCAGAGAGGGGAGAGGTAGAGAGAGAGAGGTAGAGAGGAGGCAGAGAGGGGAGAGAGGTAGAGAGAGAGAGGTAGAGAGGAGGCAGAGAGGGGAGAGAGGTAGAGAGAGAGAGGTAGAGAGGAGGCAGAGAGGGGAGAGAGGTAGAGAGGAGAGAGATGGAGAGAGAGGTAGAGAGGAGGCAGAGAGAGGAGAGAGAGGTAGAGAGGAGGCAAAGAGGGGAGAGAGGTAGAGGAGGAGAGAGAGAGGTAGAGAGGAGGCAAAGAGGGGAGAGAGGTAGAGAGGAGGCAGAGAGAGGAGAGAGAGGTAGAGAGGAGAGAGGTAGAGAGGAGAGAGGTAGAGAGGAGAGAGATGGAGAGGAGAGAGATGGAGAGGAGAGAGCAGGCAGAGAGTGGAGAGAGATGGATTGGGAGATGAGGATGAGGGTATTGTGGTGATGATTGAGCTAGAGAGGAGGCAGAGAGAGGAGAGAAATGGAGAGATTCTGGTGGCTCTCAGTCAGAATCCTCCATCCACAGGGCTTTGACTCTTTCAGGCAAACCTCTTCTACTGATCCCCTCAAATTAAACAATGTTTTCTGGTAATCCAGAGCATTACTAACCCTATTCGATTCACAGCTACACACTCAGGAGGAAGCTTTATTCAGAGAAAAGCTAAGGGAAATCTAGTACAGAATCTGGGATCGTCTCAAATCGCCTTCTTTAGACACTGTCTCTGGAAGGACAACTGATATCTACATTAATGTTAGATCCAGAACATAATTCCCTGGCATGTCCCATGAAACAATTCTGTAATAAGGGTATTAGGACACACTCGGCTTAGGAGGAACACGCTTTCCAGCCGCATGCGTTTTGTTTTGAGACATTGTAAAATGATTTCTGTGAACAGAATAGATGTGCGATGTTTGTGAAATTCTTTTGAAGAGTTTAATAACTTTAAGCCTGAAATAATGATTGTTATTCAACTATCTGGGGGAAGAATTAGCTAATTAAACTATTTGTTTAGTGAGGCCTTTGAACTCATTGAAGGAAATGTAATGTTTTAGAATTCTCCTTTCAATAGTCTAATACTAGTCTTATAATAGTCTTATGTATTCTTATAAAAAGCATTCTTACCCCGTGGATAGTGTAAAAAGTATTGTTTTTACTAGGACATTTGGCATGACTAAACAACAGACAAAAAAAATGAATACTATTTCTTTCATAGTTTCTGGGAGGTAAATTCACTAATTGTAACCAAACCCCCCCTATATAATACACATAATCTGCCAATTAAAAATAACAAAGATAAATTAAAGCAACAAATGAACCCCTGTAAAGATGATAGACCACCTGAGCTGAGATAGAAGCAGAGCGCCTGCCTGCGGGTGAGGGGAAGTGAAGACAGACATCACCTTGTTCAATGTAAACATTACAACTGGAGAACCAAACAGGAGGGGATCCACAGCCCTGTTTCCCCTCCCGCCCTATTGCCATGTCCCAAGCTATAATCACCATCTGCACCATCCTCCCTTCCTTTCAAGTGGTAGGTCGATAGATCTGCAGCTACAGTGCTGCTCCCGGGTAATTACAAGGGAAGCAACAAGTGAGCATTGTATGGAGCCGTGGAGACTCACTCACACACAGAAGAAAGTGCTCTTTATTCCCAAAACAATCTTTGAGAACCTCCGTGCTTTGCGCTGCGAGGCAATTAAGGATAAGAAGTGGGGGATGCATTCATAAGGAGAAATGAATGCACATTCATTTCAGGACATAACAATGGGAATAGTTAAGAGTAGTTTTCACAGTGTGTGTTTACTACGTAATGATAACTGATGTCTATGTAATAATGTCTCAATAAAATGTGTTAATTATTTTATAAATGATCTGATGCATTTGGAGACAAATGTAGCCATTACTTATAATACAAACAGAAGACTGTTTTTGGTCTGTATAAAATTTGTCTCACAGACGTGCATACACATATACACACACAAACTGACACTTTTTTAGGTAATTTGAGTGACAACATGACTAGGTCTCATATCTGACCCCATTTGAAACAGAGCTTCTGATTGTGCTAGCGTTTCTTCCAGAACACATCAAAGAAAGACTGTTGGAGTAGAATTAATGATGACAGAAACGTACGACCGAAAAGTATGTTTTTTTAAAACACCATGCTTAATATGGGAGTGCTTGCTGTTATTACAGATTTAACATCGCAGAATGTGCTTCACCTGATGAAAGATGCATAGTTCCTTGTTGATAGGGGCAATCAGCAGTTCCTACATCCATTTTTGGACTAATAAATTAATTATATGTACCCATTGATTATTGAAGAATATAACTTAAAAATACCTCATGAGCTTAGTTCAACTGTCGTACCCCATCAGAACCCAAAATATAACCTTGTTTTACTCCAATGTTTGTAAACAAAGTAAATGTAAACAAACACTGTATAGCCTAAAACGGCTTAAAATAGCTTTAAATAATACTTTTGAGATCATGGATGGTCAGTCCTTGCATCCATAGCTCTGTCTTTGAATTTGAGAGTGGTTACTTTTCTCCAGCCCTATCCCCCCTGCTTTTTACCTAAACAGTGGTGGGGAGTACACTTTGCTATTGTTTCAACTGCTGATTGCAGCTTTATGTTATATGTTATAAGCTACCAACCAATACACAGACAACATACAAAAGTGTAAGCAAAATGAGGGACTCACCACATTGAGCATGTTCACAGGCACATTTATATTTAACTGATTATGGCAGTAGGCCGAGTATGGCATTAGTCATGTAAACACCTTACTCTGCGATCTTAATCAGCGTACGGTCATAATTGAATTTGCATACGCCGATTAAAACACCTTGTTTTCTGAGCTATCTGTCGTATTATTAGGACATGTAAACACCTTAATCTGAGTTTCAGTTTGTATTTGTATTTGTATGTATTATGGATCCCCATTAGCTGGGGTCCAGCAAAATTAAGGCAGTTTATACAATTTTAAAAACATTACAATACATTCACAGATTTCACAACACATTGTGTGCCCTCAGGCCCCTACTCCACCAGTTGTGTATTTGATCTGCGCATGTGATAGCACCAGCCGAGCGAGCCTCTCTCTTTAGCGATTGTGAAGTGAATTCGGAACAACTGAAAGTATGCATCTTAAAAGTAGTTTTCCCATACAAACGTTATATCCAAACTCAGAATAACATGGTCACTGTGATAGAAGGTTTCATTTGATTGGTGATTTTCTGCATTTATCAAAAGTCCCATCAGGTAGCCTGATTTCAGATGTGTCCATGTAAACGTATTAATCGAGCTATTATAGTAATCTGACTATCAATAATAATCATATTGTGTGCATGTAACCGTTCTCAGTGTCAGTTAGTCACGCCTTAAAATATGTTTTGTTTTCGATGTGCTACTGGTTCCAACCATATTCAAGGTTGTATGCGGATGTAATTCACATCAGACACGTATGACTTTAGATTGTTGTTTTTTTACTTTCTAATTTCCTTCGTTTGTTGTCCTTGCATTTCACTTCAGGTATAATAGACTTTTAAACGAAGACGCATCTGATATCGCAAATTGTTTCATTCAGAGACCTGGAATAATGAACAATAATGATCCAACAGAGTGATGTAGAAGGTAAAGTGATGTGGACTTACAGATGGTGACACTGATCCATTGGGGATGTATGGGTCGGGCAGCATGAGAAACGGGTACCCTGGATACGCTGTTTTGTACATTCCTCCATCTTGATGTTTGGACACTGTGGAGAAAGACAAAGATGTGAGATTAGATGTTTTCTGATATTAATTTACCTTCAAAGAATCATTCATATTTGTTTTTGCTTTTTGTTTAACTATTGTAGTTATAAAGGTTATAATAAGCAGTTTTTTTACTATTAGAAAAAGTATTTTCGACAAATAATGATAGAGCTCTTCGAGAGATTCTATGTTACAGACTTGTTTTACTACTGTCACATATTTGTGAGACAAAGTGACAGCCGTAATCTTGCATCACAAAAACACAGGCAAACCCCAATCCTTTGTTGTTTGTCACCCACTACAATGGCTAGCCACTGATCTCTCTAGTCTAGAGTGTTGATGGTAACTTAAAATGTGCAATGCATCTTTACAGCCTGTCCAAACAGAGGGTCATTGATCCACATGGCTTGTTTTCAACCTTTCAGTTGAATGCATAAGTGGATAAAGTTTTGTGAGTTACTTGCCATATTCAAACATTGTTAATGAACATTTCTAACTTTAAATAACTTTTAGCTGCCCTGAAATTTGAGGTTCAGCACAGCAAGCAAACATTTGTGTTTTTGGCAGATTTGGCCCAATAGGGACAATAAATAAACCTAATGTTAAGTTAAAGCATGCTTTATTTAGATTTTATTTAGGTCTTTCAGAACGAAGCTACCTGAACCCTTATTACCATGGTATAACCTATGTAGCCCAGGGAAGGCAACACCTTCCTTTTATAGTCAGTCTATGATGCAACAGCACAGTATTGTCAGAAATCACAGACAACTTGTTTCACTGAGATACAATTAGCCTAATTCAGCTACTGTCTCGTTCTTAGTTCTTACCGCTGTCGAGATGCTCCCGGTGTTTCTCTTGATAACCTCTATGTTCGTTTTGCTGACCCCGTCTGACCGCCTGAGTGTCCAAAGCAACAGTAAACATAGATTAGTAACCTGAGAATTACTTTGAACAAGATGCAAAAGTTTCATACCAAGAACCTTTTCAATCTTACCAACAGCGCTTAACATAAGAACTCTCTCTCTCTCTCTGTAACCTACCGCTGCGTTCGGACTTTGATTTGTCTCCGATTCATTCACCAGAGACGACTTGAGGTCAGCTAAGTCCCTTTCTGTGAAAGCGTTTTCTTGAATTTTCTCATCTTGTTCGCCTTCATCCTTGAAGGATATCATTTCATCGTTTGCTCCTTGATCATCTCCTCCACCACTACTGAGCTGAGGCATGTTGCTTTGAAAATTACCCTAATCAGCGGTGCGCTCCTTTGAAAAAATAAAGGAAACTTCCTATAAACCTAAACCTCCCTAGCTTGTTGCACTCAGGTACGGCCAAAGTATAAAACAAAACAAAAGTTGCTCTGCTGCGGAGCGGCCCTGCAAGTTGAAAGTAATGTTGCCCGGCAGCAACAAATAGTGCATTTGAGCTCGAAACAAGGCGAGGGCTCCCAACATCAAAGATCGCCGACCGGTGATTGACAGATTCAATGACTTGTTGGGGGTTGTTTCAGCAGAGGGTTCCGCTCTTAAAGATACATCACCTCAGAGCCTGTTGGCCTTATTCATGACTTTTAACACTTCATCATGGATAAAGTTGCTTGTTTTTAACAAAGACTGAATCGAAGTCCTGGATAAAAGACACGTGAGCGAACGGTCTTTCAGATTCTTGTGCATTGATAGATATTTCCCACAACGCTATCTAGTGTGTAACATTGTTATAACATTGTTATACATTGTTGACACACACACACACACACACACACACACACACACACACACACACACACACACACACACACACACACACACACACACACACACACTGCTACCAGACTCTTAATATGATTGCTAAATACTGCACAATTTAAACACTTGCCCCCCAATCCCCCCTTCCACAAAAAAGGTGTAAATATTGGACTATAAATTGTGCCTTTCTGTATTATACTTATGCAAAAAAAAAAGATTAAATTCTACGAAGCCATTTACTTTATGTTCGTATTCTTATCTTTTATTATTTCTTATTGTTGTTGCATTGTTGAGAAGGAACCTGCAAGTAAGCATTTCGTTGGATGCACATTTCGTATATACCGTACATAGGACTAATAGAGAGAGAGAGAGAGAGAGAGAGAGCGAGAGAGAGAGAGAGATCAAGGATGTAGAGGGAAAAACATAATTCCTTCATATACAGTACATATTTAGAAACAAAACCATAAACCATGTTCGCCCAACTTTTGTGAAGTTGTAGAAATATTTATGTGAGATTTGTATTGACATAGTGAGAACATCAGAGACATGTAGGACATCCCCTGTAAACCATCAGAAAATGAGTCAAGCTCATCAATAAAAGAGGCATGGCATGTCGCAGCTAGTCTCTAGAGCACTTGGATTTTGTTGTAATCTCAAAAAACAGCAACTGGCTGGAATGAAAATATTTGATTGATGCAAAACAATATTTGGAGGGGAAAATAGAATGTAGTTCAGAGATGTAGACTTGGTGTCTGGTGCCTTGTCAAACAAGTAGGGGAGACCGGGGTTGGTTGTCACTTTTTAGACTATTTTCTACATTAATAGAAATACCAAGGTATTGGGTTGAAATAGGAGTTATAAGCCATCAAACACACTCTGTCCACTTGTGACAAGCAGCCCCATCGCAGGGTTGGTTGTCACACAGTATGGGGTTGGTTGTCACAGTGTTTGCTTATTCCTTTTGTAACAGGAAATGAAGCAATATAGCAAACAGTCTTAGAAATAGCCTTTCTTAGATTGAACGATATTCCTAACAAAATTCAGCATTTTATGCCTTGAGAACAACATATGTGTGTGACAGAAAACATTGTGTGAGAGAGAGGCAACAAAACCAGATAGCACAGATACCTCTGGCCATAAGTTGTACATACAGTATATACATGATGCATCGGGAAGATGCAGTTCAGACATCGTTTGCTAATTGGCAAGACGTTTCACAGAGACTTATTTAGAATACCTGCATTCTACAGTTCTACATCATTTATACATCGCCCAGGCATCTACATTCTATTCTGGTGTCGTGGCGACGTCTTCCAAATATGCAAACCGTCTCCACACTACATATTCCCAACACATTTTGATATGTCGGCCAAAGGTGTTTGTGTTTACTGGGAAGAGAGGTCTCTGTAGCAACAGCACAAAAGAGCTTGGTATTTATTGTATACTGGCAGTTGCAATGTCCCTGAACAATATGGTTATAATGGAGTTGACAGTGACAACCAACCCCACATTCCATGTGATAACCATCCCCAACCACCCCCTAAATGCTAATTAAGATGCTAGTTACCACATGGCTTGACCTAGCAACTCAGAAATAGGTTTGGAATGTAGCTCTCCCTTTCCTCTTTTCAACAACATGTTTCATGTATACTCCCATAATTCAAACATTCATGAAGAAAATACCAAGACATCTTATTTTTACCTTCACCTATGAAAAACACATAAATCCCCTCACCGCAATGTAGTGGTGGAGTGATTAGCTGAAATCTAGTTTCTCTTGAGTGATAAATCAGATCCAGCCTTAACTGTGCGATGTAGTAAGGAGTTGTAGTTTTCAACAGGCCAATATTCTACATAGTTTAGCACATAAAACTTGGTAATTAACTACAATGACCATAATCCATTGCGCATCTACTTGTCTGGTCTGTGTTTCTTTTATGCCTGCTTCAGAAGAGTTTCAAGTTTAAAGTTTCAATGTCACTTGCACAAGTACAGTGAAATGCCTTTCTTGCAAACTCAAAACCCAACAATGCAATAATTAATAACAATGTATTACTAGAAAAAAAACACATGAGAAATAAGAATAGGAAATATGAGATACACAATAAAGTAAGTAAGCATACTATATATAGGAAATAGTTAAAAAGTCAGTTCCAATACCATATTCACATGTGCAGGGAGACTGGAGTGATGGAGGTAGATATGTATGGGGCTACGGGGACTAGGCAACAGGATATAAGATAAACAGAGTGGCAGCAGCTTGTATGTGAGTGGGTGTGCGGGTGTGTAGAGTCAGTATAAATGTACGTGCAGATTATGTGTGAGTGAGAAAATGATGGAGTGAGAGGCAGAAGAATGTGCGATGGTGAGGGGATCTAGAGAGCAGCTGTTGCTTTGCGAGGTATCTCTACCTGAAAATACATGATCTAAGTGATTAATAGTTGGTATTCAGCAGTCATAAAAATATGCCTTATTTACTTTGAAGAACTACAAAATAGTGATTTTGTCAGACAGCATAGACAGCAGCTCTATAGAGATGAGATGACTTGGAATGAAATAATAAAGTCATCAAATAAAATAAATGTAATATATACAAGTGAAATATACTATTAAATTAATGTGAATAAATGATGGTTAATAAGTGATAAGCAGTACATGGGCAGTCACTACCATCATCAGACTTTTAATTGTTTTATTCTATGTTGTTACAGTATTCAACCCAAATAATCGAAACCGAAATCGAAAACCGTGATCATTTGTTAATAATCGAACCGAAATTGAACCAACCTCAAAAAGCACTAATTGCTCAGCACTACCTCCCTGTTTTTTCATGCTGACACGAATTGACCAGGTGGATGAGTTCTTTCAAAGAATTCACACAGTTTAATCTTACAATTATTACACAGCACCCTCTAGATTAGGAGTAATAAGCACCATGGTAACCAACCCGTGAGACAACCAACACACGGTCTCCCCTTACTGTTTTTTAAAATATTTTTTTACTTCATGCATTTTTTATGCTGATACAGTAGCATGGTCTTCTGAGTTTTAATAGAGAAATATTTATACGCTCCCATGCTGTGACTTAATATTTGGTTTAATCTGTTGCCTTGAAAGAAAATGATGAACCACAGCTGGGAAATAGAATTAAATACAAACAGAAAATGTGCCTAGTATTTGCATAAAGCTGCATATTTATACAATATCAGCCATGCATATTAATAAAAAGATTAAAATGAGCAGTTTAATGTATGCAAATCTAAATTATAAATGAGTTGTTTAAACTCCTTGTTTATTCGCATTGATTAAATATAGACAGCTGTTTTTCGTAGAACCAGTTTCTCTATGTGGCTTACTTCACAAGTTCTCGATTCTTTGGCACTTTTTGTGTGTCTCTCTCTCTGTGCTCACATTGGTTTCACATATCCTTGAGGTGGTGTCTGTACTTGTTCCTTCATTGGACTTGACTGTGTGTGAGTTTTGGATTTGATGAATATGATCTATCTTTGTCGGACTTATCAGTCTGTGCGTTTGCATGACTCACTCATACACCAGCCCCTGTTTCCTCATCTCTTATCTCCTCTATGGTAATTGCAGCCATGACGTCAGATGTCAGTAAATTATACTCTCTGCTCTCTCTGCCTTAGGGGCAGGAAACCAAAAAGGGAAATATTTTTTTTTGACAAAAAACACTGCCTGCAAACACTAGCACTTCACGTCGAGAGAAAAATATACCATTGGTAATATTGCTTCAGGCAACAGTTTACAGTAACCCAATGCAAATATTATTATTATTTTTTATTTTTGGGGGGGGATGGATCAGCTTAATATTGCAGATAGATTGTATCTTCTATCAATGTAACTGTCTGCATCACTTCCAATCCCCCATGTTTTTTATATATATACTCCCCTTTATTACTTTTCAACCCCGCCATCCTTTCCCTACTTGGAGTAAATTAGTGAACAACAATGCCCAGGCCTCTACTTCCGGTCTATACTTACTATCTACACCTTATGGACACAGTTAATTTTACAATAATTCTATTATATATATATATATATATATATATACAGTGGGGAAAAAAAGTATTTAGTCAGCCACCAATTGTGCAAGTTCTCCCACTTAAAAAGATGAGAGAGGCCTGTAATTTTCATCATAGGTACACGTCATCTATGACAGACAAAATGAGAAAAAGAAATCCAGAAAATCACATTGTAGGATTTTTAATGAATTTATTAGCAAATTATGGTGGAAAATAAGTATTTGGTCAATAACAAAAAAGTTTCTCAATACTTTGTTATATACCCTTTGTTGGCAATGACACAGGTCAAACGTTTTCTCTAAGTCTTCACAAGGTTTTCATACACTGTTGCTGGTATTTTGGCCCATTCCTCCATGCAGATCTCCTCTAGAGCAGTGATGTTTTGGGGCTGTCGCTGGGCAACACAGACTTTCAACTCCCTCCAAAGATTTTCTATGGGGTTGAGATCTGGAGACTGGCTAGGCCACTCCAGGACCTTGAAATGCTTCTTACGAAGCCACTCCTTCGTTGCCCGGGCGGTGTGTTTGGGATCATTGTCATGCTGAAAGACCCAACCACGTTTCATCTTCAATGCCCTTGCTGATGGAAGGAGGTTTTCACTCAAAATCTCACGATACATGGCCCCATTCATTCTTTCATTTACACGGATCAGTCGTCCTGGTCCCTTTGCAGAAAAAACAGCCCCAAAGCATGATGTTTCCACCCCCATGCTTCACAGTAGGTATGGTGTTCTTTGGATGCAACTCAGCATTCTTTGTCCTCCAAACACGACGAGTTGAGTTTTTACCAAAAAGTTATATTTTGGTTTCATCTGACATTCTCCCAATCCTCTTCTGGATCATCCAAATGCACTCTAGCAAACTTCAGACGGGCCTGGACATGTACTGGCTTAAGCAGGGGGACACATCTGGCACTGCAGGATTTGACTCCCTGGCGGCGTAGTGTGTTACTGATAGTAGGCTTTGTTACTTTGGTCCCAGCTCTCTGCAGGTCATTCACTAGGTCCCCCCGTGTGGTTCTGGGATTTTTGCTCACCGTTCTTGTGATCATTTTGACCCCACGGGGTGAGATCTTGCGTGGAGCCCCAGATCGAGGGAGATTATCAGTGGTCTTGTATGTCTTCCATTTCCTAATAATTGCTCCCACAGTTGATTTCTTCAAACCAAGCTGCTTACCTATTGCAGATTCAGTCTTCCCAGCCTGGTGCAGGTCTGCAATTTTGTTTCTGGTGTCCTTTGACAGCTCTTTGGTCTTGGCCATAGTGGAGTTTGGAGTGTGACTGTTTGAGGTTGTGGACAGGTGTCTTTTATACTGATAACAAGTTCAAACAGGTGCCATTAATACAGGTAACGAGTGGAGGACAGAGGAGCCTCTTAAAGAAGAAGTTACAGGTCTGTGAGAGACAGAAATCTTGCTTGTTTGTAGGTGACCAAGTACTTATTTTCCACCATAATTTGCAAATAAATTCATTAAAAATCTTACAATGTGATTTTCTGGATTTTTTTCCTCAATTTGTCTGTCATAGTTGACGTGCACCTATGATGAAAATTACAGGCCTCTCTCATCTTTTTAAGTTGGAGAACTTGCACAATTGGTGGCTGACTAAATACTTTTTTTCCCCACTGTATATATATATATATATATATATTTGCTCCTGAACTTCTTCTACTCTTAACCTCTCCGATCATTTTCATGATGTCCATCCGGTTTGCTTCTATATGCCATATCTTTCTAACTGTGCTCTTTCCCAAAAGCTCCCAACATACAACCTATATACTTATTATGGACACAGTATGCTTACATTATTAGCTATCTTTGTTATTATTTGTTGTTATTTATTATTAGTCCCATCCTTCAACTCTATTCAATACCTCCCATCTATCTCTTAACACCATCCATATAGGATTTCTATTTGCCATATATATTTCAAGTTCTGAACCTTTCTATTCTCATTGCTTCTACAGATTGTGAATTAAAAATAAACATTTTTGCTAAAAGTATTATTATATTATTGATTGATTGACTATGACTTTTCAGATCACCCAGTAATGCTATCTGCAAGGTTAGCTCCAGGTAAATATTGCAATCCTTTAGCCATTCCTGGACCTGTGTCCAAAAACAAGCTACAAATGGACAGAACCAAAACAAATGATCTAATGATTCTGTCTCTTCACAGCAAAATCTGCAGAGCTGGGAAGATTGTATCCCTCATATAAATAACATTCTATTGGTAGCAAGAATTTTATATAATAATTTAAATTGAAAGATTCTAATTTTTGAATCCGGTGTCGTTTTGCGTGTCAGTTCATAAACACTATGCCATGGGATCGGTACGTCAAAAATCTCTTCCCAACTATTTTGCAATCTATATGGGACGGCTGTCAATCCTTTGGTCCTTAAGTGAAACTGATATACTTTTTTATTTATCACAGTTTTCCTTAACCAATTATGTTCTTTAACGCAAGGCCGACAGACAAGTTCCTTACTTTCTCCCCCTTCCACTTTCCTCTTCCACTTTTGCGGTAAGGCTGCAATTATTTGGTTGTAATTTTGGGTAGAGCAGACATTTCCATATGTTTTTGTTAGCTGCATGTGCGACATAACTCCACCAGTCCTACCGATGATATCATTTACGAAGATTATACCTTTTTTAAACATTCTGTCAAAAAATAAAGGTTTTTTGTCATTTAGTATATTTGAATTTAACCACAATATTTGTTGCATTATTTGTTCTGTCGTTTCTGGAGGATTAAATTGAAATTGCAACCAACTTTCTATGGCTTGTTTAAGAAATAGTGATATTTGGGAGATGATTTCCTTTTCAAATAACTGCAAATGAGTTGTTGTAATCTGAATAAAGGGAAAAAGGCCTTTCTTGAACATTGGGTGAGACAATCTTACTAATTTGCTTGAGAACCAGTTCGGATTTAAGTATAACTTTTGTATGACTGAAGCTTTTAGTGATAGGTCTAATGCTTTAATATTTAATAATTTCTGTCCTCCGAATTCATATTCATTATATAAATATGCCCTTTTAATTTTGTCTGGCTTGCCGTTCCAAATAAAATGGAATATTTTTTTCTCATATAATTTAAAAACTGTTCGCTAGGCGTAGGCAAGACCATAAGCAAATAGGTAAACTGGGATAATACTAAAGAGTTAATCAGGGTGATTTTTCCACAAATTGACAGGTATTTTCCTTTCCATGGTAGTAAGATCTTATCTATTTTTGCTAACTTTCTATTAAAATTTATTGAAGTGAGATCATTTATTTCCTTTGGGATATGTATTCCGAGTATATCCACATCACCATCAGACCATTTTATTGGTAAACTACATGGTAATGTAAAAATTGTATTTTTTTGTGATCCAATACGTAATATAGTACATTTGTCATAATTTGGTTGTAATCCAGAGAGGTTAGAAAATGTATCTAGATCCTCTATGAGGCTGTGGAGGGATTCTAGTTGTGGATTTAAAAGAAAACATGAATCATCAGCGTACAATGACACCTTTGTTTTTAAGCCCTGGATTTCTAATCCTCTGATATTATTATTGGATCTGATTTTAATAGCTAACATCTCGATGGCCACAATAAATAGATATGCCGATAGTGGACAACCTTGTTTCACTCCTCTTGACAGTTTAAAACTTTAAATAGCCATTATTTACTATTTTACACCTAGGGTTACTATACATGATTTTGACCCATTTGATAAGAGATTCTCCAAAATTGAAATGCTCCAGGCATTTATATATAAACCCCAGTCGAAATTTATCAAATGCCTTTTCGAAGTCTGCTATGAATAGCAGGCCTGGTTTCCCATATTTTCCATAGTGTTCTATTGTTTCCAATACTTGCCTTATATTATCTCCAATGTATCTTCCATGTAACAAACCTGTCTGATTAGAATGAATAATATCCGACAATACCTTTTTAATTCTATGCACTATATATTTTGCTAGGATTTTTGCATCACAACACTGAAGTGTAAGGGGCCTCCAACTGGATCTTTATACACTGCTCAAAAAAATAAAGGGAACACTTAAACAACACAATGTAGCTCCAAGTCAATCACACTTCTGTGAAATCAAACTGTCCACTTAGGAAGCAACACTGATTGACAATAAATTTCACATGCTGTTGTGCAAATGGAATAGACAACAGGTGGAAATTATAGGCAATTAGCAAGACACCCCCAATAAAGGACTGGTTTTGCAGGTGGTGACCACAGACCACTTCTCAGTTCCTATGCTTCCTGGCTGATGTTTTGGTCACTTTTAAATGCTGGCGGTGCTTTCACTCTAGTGGTAGCATGAGACGGAGTCTACAACCCACATAAGTGGCTCAGGTAGTACAGCTCATCCAGGATGGCACATCAATGCGAGCTGTGGCAAGAAGGTTTGCTGTGTCTGTCAGCGTAGTGTCCAGAGCATGGAGGCGCTACCAGGAGACAGGCCAGTACATCAGGAGACGTGGAGGAGGCCGTAGGAGGGCAACAACCCAGCAGCAGGACTGCTACCTCCGTCTTTGTGCAAGGAGGAGCAGGAGGAGCACTGCCAGAGCCCTGCAAAATGACCTCCAGCAGGCCACAAATGTGCATGTGTCTGCTCAAACGGTCAGAAACAGACTCCATGAGGGTGGTATGAGGGCCCGACGTCCACAGGTGGGGGTTGTGCTTACAGCCCAACACCGTGCAGGACATTTGGCATTTGCCAGAGAACACCAAGATTGGCAAATTCGCCACTGGCGCCCTGTGCTCTTCACAGATGAAAGCAGGTTCACACTGAGCACGTGACAGACGTGACAGAGTTTGGAGAAGCCGTGGAGAACGTTCTGCTGCCTGCAACATCCTCCAGCATGACCGGTTTGGCGGTGGGTCAGTCATGGTGTGGGGTGGCATTTCTTTGGGGGGCCGCACAGCCCTACATGTGCTCGCCAGAGGTAGCCTGACTGCCATTAGGTACAGAGATGAGATCCTCAGACCCCTTGTGAGACCATATGCTGGTGCGGTTGGCCCTGGGTTCCTCCTAATGCAAGACAATGCTAGACCTCATGTGGCTGGAGTGTGTCAGCAGTTCCTGCAAGAGGAAGGCATTGATGCTATGGACTGGCCCGCCCGTTCCCCAGACCTGAATCCAATTGAGCACATCTGGGACATCATGTCTCGCTCCATCCACCAACGCCACGTTGCACCACAGACTGTCCAGGAGTTGGCGGATGCTTTAGTCCAGGTCTGGGAGGAGATCCCTCAGGAGACCATCCGCCACCTCATCAGGAGCATGCCCAGGTGTTGTAGGGAGGTCATACAGGCACGTGGAGGCCATACACACTACTGAGCCTCATTTTGACTTGTTTTAAGGACATTACATCAAAGTTGGATCAGCCTGTAGTGTGGTTATCCATTTAAATTTTGAGGGTGACTCCAAATCCAGACCTCCATGGGTTGATCAATTTGATTTCCATTGATAATTTTTGTGTGATTTTGTTGTCAGCACATTCAACTATGTAAAGAAAAAATTATTTAATAAAATTATTTCATTCATTCAGATCTAGGATGTGTTATTTTAGTGTTCCCTTTATTTCTTTGAGCAGTGTATTTTCCACTTGTATCCTGTTTCAGTAATAATGAGATCAGACCTTCTTCTTGAGTGTCAGATAATCTACCATTTACATAGGAGTGGTTAAAACATGCTAATAACGGTCCTCTTAGTATATCAATTTTTTTTTGGTATACCTCGACTGGTATGCCATCCAACCCTGGAGTTTTCCCAGACTTAAAGTCTTTAATTGCATCCAGAAGTTCCTCCTCTGTAATTTCACCTTCAAATGAGTCTTTCTGTGTGGCTGTTAATTTGACATTATCGATAGAAAAAAAATCTCTACAATTAGCTTCAGTTAGAGGAGATGGAGGCGACTGAAAAGAAAACATATGCTTAAAGTACTTTGTTTCTTCCTTCAAAATATCATTTGGTGAATTATGGGTGACTCCGTCAATTGTAACCAGTTTCATTAAGTTCTTTTTGGTAGCATTCCTATGTTGAAGATTAAAAAAGAATTTTGTGCATTTTCCCCCATATTCCATCCAGGTTGCTTTATTTTTATAATATTACACTTGATCTTTCTTGAATAAGGTTCTCCAATTATTTTTGTTTTTCCTCTAATTTATTCTGAGCCTCTATGTTACAGTTTTTATTGCCATCTATCTGTTCTGTTAGACTTTCTATTTCCTTTCTTAGTATAAACTCTTTTGACCTAAATTGCTTTTGTTTTCGAGATGAGTACTGAATTGCATGGCCTCTAAAGGCACATTTAAAGGTGTCCCATACAATAAGGGGATTCGCTGTACCTATGTTATGTTGGAAAAAGTCAGTTATAAATTCCTTTGTTCTAATTATAAATAAATTGTCATCCAATAGGCTTTGATTACATTTCCAATATCCTCGCCCACGTGGAAATTCAGTAAGAGTAATGTATATGCCTATTATATGATGGTCCGACCTCATTCTGTCCCCTATCAACACTTTTTTTTACTTTTGGTGCCATCGAGAATGAGATAAGAAAGAAGTCAAGACGACTAGCTTGATTCAGTCTCCACCATGTATATCTCACTAGATCAGTATATTTAAGCCTCCATATATCTACTAGTTCTAATGTATCCATGACATTCACAATTTCCTTAAGAGCATGTGGGTGATTGTTTGTGGTGTGATTTCCTTTACGGTCCATTGAGCTATTTAAAACAGTATTATAATCCCCCACCATAATAATATTGTCTTGAATTGCTTGCAGGGTTGATAATGTATTATATATATTGTCAAAGAATTGTGGATCATCATTATTTGGTCCGTAAAGGTTAATGAGCCATATCTGTTTATGGTCCAATAACATATTTAAAAATAATCCATCTACCTTGCGTATCTATTTGGACAATTTGCACATTCGGATCGAAATTACTATTAATCAATATCATCACCCCTTTTGAATTTCTTTGCCCATGGGAGAAGTATATTCCCCCCACCCCCCTCCCCCCATTCTTTTTCCAAGCTACTTCATCTCGAATTGTTGAATGAGTTTCCTGTATACAATAGATATTATATTCCTTCTCTTTGAGCCATGTAAATATTGTTATTCTTTTGTTATTATCAGCTAAGCCATTACAATTATAACTGGCTATACTTATTTCACCATACACCATAATGAGATACAAGTTTCAAGTCTGTTTATCATTATATATGTTTGTATATTTACCAATAAAAAATACTGTAATGATTGAGTGTCCATATAGCTGTACCGTGATATTTGCATTGCTACGGAGTAACCCTTCAATTGTTCTCCACTAATTCCCCCGCTAAAGCCCCTCCCCATCCCAAGTTGAGCCGTCATCCCAGTGATCAGCATCCCACCCACGTCCCTCCGGATCCCTAAGGCCCCGAGAGGCCAGGACCCATCCATCGAAAACAGCACACAGTGCCACCCACAAAACAGAAGCAGATTAACCGCCAAAAGCATTTCCAATGCTTTCACCTCTCTCTATATATATCTATATAACTATTTAAAAAAAATTATGCATATCCTATTTTCCATCATTATCAATTAATATGCGTAATAATGTCAGCAGTTCACGCGTAGGATTCTAACATATAACCCGGATTGCCATTGTATTACATTTAATTCATTGACAAGCAATTATTATCCTAGCAAATAATTCCCGTGGTCCATCCTATACATTTACATTTTAGTCATTTAGCAGACGCTCTTATCCAGAGCGACTTACAGTTAGTGAATACCTTTTTTTTTTATATACTGGCCCCC
This sequence comes from Coregonus clupeaformis, assembly GCF_020615455.1. Lineage (NCBI taxonomy): Eukaryota > Metazoa > Chordata > Actinopteri > Salmoniformes > Salmonidae > Coregonus > Coregonus clupeaformis. Next base: position 31,112,704 of record NC_059204.1, on the reverse strand, counting down.
CATGGGAATCGAACCCACAACCCTGGCGTTGCAAACGCCATGCTCTATCAACTGAGCTACATCCCTGCCGGCCATTCCCTCCCCTACCCTGGACGACGCTGGGCCAATTGTGCGCCGCCCATGAGTCGGCCGGCTGCGACAGAGCCTGGATTCGAACCAGGATCTCTAGTGGCACAGTTAGCACTGCGATGCAGTGCCTTAGACCACTGCGCCACTCAGGAGCCAGGAGCCAGGAGCCTATACCCCCCTCCCCCCAACATCCCCACCCCCCCACAACAGATGCCAGACAAGCACACACGCACATACTCACATACTCCAACACACTCAACCCCCCTCCTCCACAATCCACCATAAAATCAGATACTCAACGGCTGTTATATCCCAGAGCCCAACTCGAGAAATAACCTGATTTACGAGTGCACATACAATTAAAGCTGATTGAGAAAGCATGCAGATTGAGTAGAAATTGATAACAATGTGAGATTTGATTAATTTACTTAATCTTTGTCAAGTCCTAGGTGATGGAGATCAGATCCACCCTCTTCACCTGAGACACAAACACTCTGATCCCCTGTTGTAACCATTTTCCCAAGCATCTCCGTGCGGTCAGACCTTTGATTATTTTGTGCCACCTGGGCCACAATGATAAACCCCCTCTCTGATTGTCCGAGTGTGACCCCCTCCCCATGGGTTACTGCAGCCAGTGTTGCCAGCACTGCCACTACCTGGGTGGGCATACCCCACCGGAATCCCCACCGGCTAGGTAAAAGGTCGTCAAGGTTCCCAATGCAAATATTAAAAGGCACATAAGTAGTTACTATAATGTTAACGGGTTGAACTCAGAGCAAGTATGTAAGACAGAACTACACCACCGTTCAAAAGTTTTAGAACACCTACTCATTCAAGGGTTTTTCTTTACATTGTAGAATAATAGTGAAGACATCAAAACTATGAAATAACACATATGGAATCATGTAGTAACCCAAAAAAGTGTTAAACAAATCAAAATATAGCCACCCTTTGCTTTGATGACAGCTTGGCATTCTCCCAACCAGCTTAATGAGGTAGTCACCTGAAATGCGGTGTGGGTGAACGGATTATCTCCGCATGTGTATTTCCCACCGTAAAGCATGGAGGAGGAGGTATTATGGTGTGGGGGTGCTTTGCTGGTGACACTGTCTGTGATTTATTTAGAATTCAAGGCACACTTAACCAGCATGGCTACCACAGCATTCTGCAGCGATACGCCATCCCATCTGGTTTGGGCTTAGTGGGACTATCATTTGTTTTTCAACAGGACAATGATCCAACACACCTCCAGGCTGTGTAAGGGCTATTTTACCAAGAAGGAGAGTGATGGAGTGCTGCATCAGATGACCTGGCCTCCACAATCCCCCGACCTCAACCAAATTGAGATAGTTTGGGATGAGTCGGACCGCAGAGTGAAGGAAACGCAGCCAACAAGTGCTCAGCATATGTGGGAACTCATTCAAGACTGTTGGAAAAGCATTCCACGTGAAGCTGGTTGATAGAATGCCAAGAGTGTGCAAAGCTGTCATCAAGGCAAAGGGTGGCTACTTTGAAGACTCTCAAATATTAAATATATTTTGATTTGTTTAACACTTTTTTGGTTACTACATGATTCCATATGTGTTATTTCATAGTGTTGATGGCTTCACTATTATTCTACAATGTAGAAAATAGTAAAAATTAAGAAAACCCCTTGAATGAGTAGGTGTTCTAAAACTTTTGACCGGTAGTGTATATATATACATATAGCATGCCACCGGCATATCTCTTATTTCTCTGGGGATAGGCCTAAGCTTCTCTTCCTTTATATATATATATATATATATATATATATATATATATATATATATATATATATATATATATAAATAAAAAGTAAGCCATTCCATTGTTTATAGGGAAAATACAAGCAGAAGAGCAAATGTAAACCAGGGAGAAAACGCACTACCCTCTCCTGTGCCCCCAAAAATATGTCTAGGGGTGATGTTATACACATGATATGGAATCCTGCAACATTTCTCTAGTTCCACGGAAGTTAAACCTGGTCGCTATACATGTTGGTGCATTGGCATCTATTGTGAGCAATATTGACAAATCAAGTGACATTTAATTTACATCTTGCCATTAGCAGACCAGACATGGATATGGAACCAAACCCCTCCCACCCTGCACGCCAGTCAAAGATCTTGTGACCAGTTCTCTCTTAAACAAAGTAATGTTATAAACCGTTCATTTAAGGCTTTTGTATTTTCTTGTCCTTTGCAAGGAGAGGGAAATTAGAGAATGAAAATAAAAGGTTCCTCAAAGAAAAGGAATACCAACCAGAAACCCAAACTTCTTCACTTTTCCTTCTCAGATATCACTAAAGCCTGAACAATTGGAATCATGGAATGATTTCAATAATATAATAATAATATGCCATTTAGTGAGGTTTTTAGTAATTCCTTTTCCATTTCTTAATCATTGACAAGGGAAACCATTCTCTTTTGTACATATTTTTACGGTACAAAGGATCAATTGCAGTTCCTACAAAACAAATTATATGCTCTGCTTTCTAAATAAACTTCAGGCACATTAAAGCAGCAAACTAATTAAATCATATCCTTTCATTGAGGCTAGGCCACATCGAAGGGAACAGCTCTTAACTGGAACCACTTGTGTGCGTTTTATTGGTAGTTTCCCTCCAACCAAAAACATGTTCTCTCAAGCAGCATTCAATGTGCAATACTGAACCTTAGCAAATATTTTCGACAGCCTCATTTTATATATGTTTTCCCCCATGAAGTATTCCATCATTCACCAAGTATGACGCGCCCTTAAATGTGCAACCCTGTAAATGAGAGTAATGAATCAGATGTATGAGGTTGCTATTCCCAATATAGTGCACTACTATTGAGCAGAGCCCTATTGGCCCTGGTCAGAAGTAGCATGCTATAAAGCAAGGTTGGGGTCAATTCCATTTTCATTCCAGTCAATTCAGAAATTTGAAAAGCATTGAAGAGAATTAGAATTTCAGTGTACTTCCTGAATTGATTTGGATTGAAACGGAATTGACCCCAACCCTGCTATAAAGGGCATAGGGTGCCATTTGGGACACAGCCATATATTTGACCTGGATAGTTCTTTCTCCTTCTGAACTAGAGTTTGATGAAAAATATGTAAAAAGGCATTTCTGTCTGTTATCTCCTCTATAATTATCTAGGACTTTTACACAAACACTATTTGAATACATCTCCGAGGTCTACATAATTGATGTGTCCCCTCTGAGTGCGTTGTGAGGCGGAGTCAAACTGAGGATAATAAGCACAGAAGAAAAGGAGACTTTAGGAATGCAATATTGATTCTGCAATGTGCGCTTGTTTCTACGAAAGGCTAAATAAAGTTAGGTTACTTTGAATGCTACATTTAAGTTAAGATGAGCTAAATTGCTAAGTAAAAAGTAAGTTAACCTTGTGCCTCATTTTGAGTAAAGGAATGAGTGTATTGAGGAGAAGAAAGTGGAAAAGCATTATTGGAAAGGGTCCATCTTCTCTCACGACTGCTTTAGCTCATGTGCTTTTAAAGTTGTTAGTTAAAAGAGCTTGACTGGCTCATGAAAGATGCTCTCTGATGGGACCTACCATACAGAGACAAATGTTGCATCCCAAGTGGCATTCTATTTCCTATATGGTGCACTACTTTTGACCAGGGCCCATAAGTGGGGTATTGTGATGACTGTTCTATCCTAGCCCTCCCCTACTCTGTAGGGTTGGCTGTTACTGAGGACAAGGCCTTGGTCCTGAGGCTACTGTGTCCTCCCCTCCCTAGCAGAGCCTGAACCTTGGCAGTGGAGGGAGAAACCTGTTGTAATCTGTGAGGCAGGAAACAAAAGGCCTCGTTAATGCAGAGACTTGCAGGGACCTTTGATGTGGAGCCAAGCCATTCACTCCTCGCTTCTTCCATATACGCAGGCGTGTGCGCACACACACACACACACACACACACTCACAAAGGCACACACACACACACACACAGATGCACGCACAAACACACATTCACACACACATGCAATTACACGCACACAAAAAAATAACTGTAGAAACAAATGTCATCTCTTTTTCCCCTGCCCCTGAGTTGGAGAGTGCCTCTGCTATTTAGAGATACACTAGATTGAAACAACGATGTACGTTTGTTCAAGATGCACCACGAGGCAGCAGGTTGCTTCAGTGGAAAGATGATTTTTTTCCTACTGCACCTTTTTCACCCGTTGACTTTATTCCACTGCTTGTTGATCTTATGCCAACATGCCAATGTTGCAATTATTTAAAACAACAGTGCAGCCTTATTTGGCATCACCACACAACTTCACAATTGTATTAGTGTAACCCTAAAATTGTTGACATGCAAAAGCAAGTTTTAGCTTGGATTTGTGCTACAGTGAGTGAAGTGCCCAGTCTCTGTACCTAATATGATATTAGCGGTTTGGCTGATATTGGTTGTTTGTTACCACAGTCCAGCAAGGTCTGCTGTGGTTGAGTAACACACTCTCTGATGAGGTTTTTACCCAGGCACAGTCTCTCTCTCACAGAAAGTACAAATCTACCCTCCCCAGTCTCTGCTAATAAACACTTCAGATTGTTGCTTAATTGAGTGTCATTGACTCAAATGAGCATGATTCAATTGCTATTCAATCTTCAAAGTCACATCTGATATGGTTTTGATATGTTCTCTCTACAGTCTGTCCCTCTGGATTTAGGTCACATTTTATATGAAGAAGAAACAGTATGAGTGTGTGTGTGTGCAAGCTCCTGCATGTGTGTGTGTATGTCTGTATGACCTTGTGTCATATTTGTGTGTGTGTGTGTGGGTGTATGACTTGTGTGCGGTGTGTGTGTCTGTGGCCAGAGCGCTGGACTCCATAGGTAGACTAGCGTGAGAACCCCGGTGGGAAGGCAGCAAGGTCTGACCACAGCGGTAGGCAGCTGAAGGCTGATGTCTGAGGCCCCCCTGACTCCCTGCCCCAGTTAGACCATAAATGGGAGGGGTTAAAGACATGTGACAGGAAATCCAAGAGGAATGAGTGTACTTCAGCAAGTTAGTAGAGTGGCAGGAGCGGTATGGTGAGAACAAGGAACAAACAAACATACACACAAGTGTGCGCGTGCACGCACAAATGTACTTTTGTGATTACTTCAGCTTATGAAACTGCATGGATATGAATATGACGTCACTCAGAAAGCCACCTCAATACAGTACACCACAATGAATTAAATAATGACAGTTACAAATTCTACCATTGTTTTGTTTCTTTTTATTGGTTTGGAGAGTGAAACAAAATGAATGTCATAGATAGAGAAAGATCAGTGGCCTTCACCAGGACTGATGACACAGCTATTAAATGTGTGCATTCACAGTGGTTGCTTTCTAGTGGTGAGTGGGCGGGTTGGAGATTTGAGTTGACAGTTAACAGCAAATTCCGGGATCAGTTTTTCCGCTGTTAGTGGGCTGATGTGGCCGAGTAGAGGATGTGGATTCTCATGATGGATCATTGTTTAGGTTTGAAATGTGTATGTGCGTAGCCATGTATCCATGTATTCATGTATCAAGGGGATGGCAGGACGTTAAATACATGCTTACGCACACACGCACACACATTAATGTACAGTGGGGTCCAAAATTATTGACACCCTTGATAAAGATGAGCAATAATGTCACGATGTCCACCGAGGCTGCCCCTGCTCCTTATTCGGGCAGGCTTCGGCGTTCGTCGTCACCGGAGTACTAGCTACTGCCGATCTCATTCTCATCACTCCACTTGTCATGTCTTGTCAATCACACACACCTGGTGCTCATTCCCCTAATTAGTATGTGTATAAGTGTTCCCTCTGTTCCCCTTGTCTTTGTGAGTGATTGTTTATTGTGAGAGCATGTTAGCTCAGTTGAGCTACTAAACATTGTATTTATACCAAGGTGGATGTTTTCCCTTGAGCTTGTTCCTTTTGATGCTTGGGGCGTTTGATATATGTGAACGCATTAAACTCTGGACTTTGGAATTTTAACCTCCTGCGCCTGACTCCTTCATTTCACCTCGTCACAAATAATGACTGTATAAATAAATAATTCAAATACTGAGCTATATTGTATGCTCCAAAAAATTGGGAAATTATATTATTTATACTAAAACAATTGCTCAGAGAAAGAGATTTTGTTTAACAAGTAATAAAACAAATATTATTGTCCCCCAAAAACATTGACATCCTAAAGATTCTTATAAATAAAGTTTAGTATTTGGTCCCATATTCCTAGAAGGCACGAACACACGTGCATTGATGATCTGGGTACCAATGTTTCACAAGACCCATACAGAAGCCACCAATTGATACCTGCCAAGATACAGACAGGCAAGAAAGCAGTTTGTGTAAGTATGTTCAGACTGAGTGCTGTTATTCCTGTGGATGACTTGGCAGACCACATGCAAATCCTCATGGGGACATCCCAATTAGACTCCTGCTCACAGGGTCTCGCTTCAAGACAAGACATCCACAAAGATCAGACATGAGCACCAATCAACATGAAAGGAAATAGAGGTAATGATATATAATAATAATAACAAAGCTCATAAGTACTAGAATGGCCAAAGTCTTACCAGACTTGATACATATCAATCAGACAGGGTTTATAAACAACAGACACTTACAAACAAATACAATAACATGTTTCAGTATAATACAATTGATATAGATTTATCAATAATATGGGTGGTCCTCTGTAGCTCAATTGGTAGAGCATGGCGCTTGTAACGCCAGGGTAGTGGGTTCGATCCCCGGGACCACCCATACGTAAAAATTTATGCACACATGACTGTAAGTCGCTTTGGATAAAAGCGTCTGCTAAATGGCATATTATTATTATTATTATTATAATAATGGCTGTTGATGCCAAAAAGGCTTTCGACCAAATATAAATATCCTAAAGTAAAAATATACACAAATAATACTGTACATTATCTGATTAAACTGCTTTAAAAAGGGGCACAAGACAGGTATGTCCTCTCTCCCCCCTCCAGTTTGCACTGGCAAATGAACCGCTTGAAGAAAGAATTAGACAGGACCCAAACGTAACAGGTATCAGTATTGGTAAACATGAATATAAACTAAGCTTATTTGCCAATAATCTCCTGATATTGGCAATAATCTTCTGATATGGGCCTCCCGAGTGGCGCAGTGGTCTAAGGCACTGCATCACAGTGCTAGCTGTGCCACTAGAGATCCTAGTTTGAGTCCAGGCTCTGTCGCAGACGGCCGCGAGACCCATGGGGCGGCACACAATTGGCCCAGCGTCGTCCAGGTTAGGGGAGGGTTTGGCCGGCAGGGATGTTCGTGTCCCATCGTGCACTAGCAACTCCTGGGGCGGGCCGGGCACGGTCGCCAGGTGTACGGTGTTTCCTCCGACACATTGGTGCGGCTGGCTTCCGGGTTAAGCGGGCATTGTGTCAAGAAGCAGTGCGGCTCGGTTGGGTTGTGTTTCGGAGGATGCACGGCTCTCGACCTTCGCCTCTCCTGAGTCCATACAGGAGTTGCAGCGATGGGACAAGACTGTAACTACCAATTGTATACCACGAAAAGGGGTAAAAAAATATTATCCTGATATACCTGACCAATATTGAAAATTCAATGCCCCTCTTGCAAAAAAATATTTTCAGAATAAGAAAAAGAATAACATGATCTACAGCAATCCTTTAAGTGGACCACAAAACGATCAAATACTTAGGATGCTAATAAGTGACAACAAACAACAAATATATAAAGATAATTTAATCCCATTACTCAACAATATGAAAGCAGATCTATTTAAATTGAACAATCTTCCCATAAATCCAACAGGTAGAATAAACCTCTTCAGAATGGCATGGGACCCAAATGTAACAGTTCCTAAAGTTTTTATATTTATTCTCAGTAATACCAATTACCCCACCAAAGACATAAAAAAAGTATACTCGGATATAACAGACTTTATATGGGCAAATACAGTGGGGAAAAAAAGTATTTAGTCAGCCACCAATTGTGCAAGTTCTCCCACTTAAAAAGATGAGAGAGGCCTGTAATTTTCATCATAGGTACACGTCAACCATGACAGACAAATGAGAAAAAAAAATTCCAGAAAATCACATTGTAGGATTTTTTATGAATTTATTTGCAAATTATGGTGGAAAATAAGTATTTGGTCAATAACAAAAGTTTCTCAACACTTTTGTTATATACCCTTTGTTGGCAATGACACAGGTCAAACGTTTTCTGTAAGTCTTCACAAGGTTTTCAAGCACACTGTTGCTGGTATTTTGGCCCATTCCTGCATGCAGATCTCCCCTAGAGCAGTGATGTTTTGGGGCTGTCGCTAAGCAACACAGACTTTCAACTCCTCCAAAGATTTTCTATGGGGTTGAGATCTGGAGACTGGCTAGGCCACTCCAGGACCTTGAAATGCTCTTACGAAGCCACTCCTTCGTTGCCCGGTCGGTGTGTTTGGGATCATTGTCATGCTGGAAAGACCCAGCCACGTTTCATCTTCAATGCCCTTGCTGATGGAAGGAGGTTTTCACTCAAAATATCACGATACATTGGCCCCATTCATTCTTTCCTTTACACGGATCAGTCGTCCTGGTCCCTTTGCAGAAAAAAACAGCCCCAAAGCATGATGTTTCCACCCTCATGCTTCACAGTAGGTATGGTGTTCTTTGGGATGCAACTCAGCATTCTTTGTCCTCCAAAACGCATAGTCGAGTGTTTTGACCAAAAAGTTCTATTTTGGTTTCATCTGACCATAGACATTCTCCCAATCCTCTTCTGGATCATCCAAATGCAACTCTTGCAAACTTCAGACGGGCCTGGACATGTACTGGCTTAAGCAGGGGGACACGACTTGCACTGCAGGATTTGAGTCCCTGGCGGCGAGAGTGTGTTACTGATGGTAGGCTTTGTTACTTTGGTCCCAGCTCTCTGCAGGTTTCACTAGGTCCCCCGTGTGGTTCGGGGTTTTTGCTCACTGCTCTTGTGATCATTTTGACCACGGGGTGAGATCTATGCGTGGAGCCCCAGATCGAGGGAGATTATCAGTGGTCTTGTATGTCTTCCATTTTCTAATAATTGCTCACACAGTTGATTTCTTCAAACCAAGCTGCTTACCTATTGAGATTCAGTCTTCCCAGGCTCGTGCAGGTCTACAATTTTGTTTCTGGTGTCCTTTGACAGCTCTTTGGTCTTGGCCAGAGTGGAGTTTGGAGTGTGACTGTTTGAGGTTGTGGACAGGTGTCTTTTATACTGATAACAAGTTCAAACAGGTGCCATTAATACAGGTAACGAGTGGAGGACAGAGGAGCCTCTTAAAGAAGAAGTTACAGGTCTGTGAGAGCCAGAAATCTTGCTTGTTTGTAGGTGACCAAATACTTATTTTCCACCATAATTTGCAAATAAATTCATAAAAAAATCCTACAATGTGATTTTCTGGATTTTTTTTCTCAATTTGTCTGTCATAGTTGACGTGTACCTATGATGAAAATTACAGGCCTCTCTCATCTTTTTAAGTGGGAGAACTTGCACAATTGTTGGCTGACTAAATACTTTTTTTCCCCACTGTAAAAGTAAAGTTTTACATCTCCCTAAGTCTGAGGGTGGTTTTACTTCCCAGACTTGGAATTATGTCAACTTGCCACCCAAGGCTTTTACTTGAGATATACAGTGGCTTGCGAAAGTATTCACCCCCCTTGGCATTTTTCCTATTTTGTTGCCTTACAACCTGGAATAAAAATTGATTTTGGGGTTTGTATCATTTGATTTACACAACATGCCTACCAATTTGAAGATGCAAAATATTTTTTATTGTGAAACAAACAAGAAATAAGACAAAAAAACAGAAAACTTGAGCGTGCATAACTATTCACCCCCCCCAAATCAATACTTTGTAGAACCACAGCTGCAAGTGTCTTGGGGTATGTCTCTATAAGCTTGGCACATCTAGCCACTGGGATTTTTGCCCATTCTTCAAGGCTAAACTGCTCCAGCTCCTTCAAGTTGGATGGGTTCCGCTGGTGTACAGCAATCTTTAAGTCATACCACATATTCTCAATTGGATTGAGGTCTGGGCTTTGACTAGGCCATTCCAAGACATTTAAATGTTTCCCCTTAAACCACTTGAGTGTTGCTTTAGCAGTATGCTTAGGGTCATTGTCCTGCTGGCAGGTGAACCTCCATCCCAGTCTCATATCTCTGGAAGACTGAAACAGGTTCCCTTCAAGAAATTCCCTGTATTTAGCACCATCCATCATTCCTTCAATTCTGACCAGTTTCCCAGTCCCTGCCGATGAAAAACATCACCACAGCATGATGCTGTCACCACCATGCTTCACTGTGGGGATGGTGTTCTCGGGGTGATGAGAGGTGTTGGGTTTGCGCCAGACATAGCGTTTTCCTTGATGACCAAAAAGCTCAATTTTAGTCTGACCAGAGTACCTTCTTCCATATGTCTGGGAAGTCTCCCACATGCCTTTTGGCAAACTTATTTTTTTCTTTAAGCAATGGCTTTTTTCTGGCCACTCTTCCCGAAAAGCCCAGCTCTGTGGAGTGTACGGCTTAAAGTGGTCCTATGGACAGATACTCCAATCTCAGCTGTGGAGTTTTGCAGCTCCTTCAGGGTTATCTTTGGTCTCTTTGTTGCCTCTCTGATTATTGCCCTCCTTGCCTGGTCCGTGAGTTTTGGTGGGCGGCCCTCTCTTGGCAGGTTTGTTGTGGTGCCATATTCTTTCCATTTTTTAATAATGGATTTAATGGTACTCCGTGGGATGTTCAAAGTTTCAGATTTGTTTTAAATAACCCAACCCTGATCTGTACTTCTCCACAACTTTGTCCCTGACCTGTTTGGAGAGCTCCTTGGTCTTCATGGTGCCGCTTGCTTGGTGGTGCCCCTTGATTAGTGGTGTTGCAGACTCTGGGGCCTTTCAGAACAGGTGTATATATACTGAGATCATGTGACAGATCATGTGACACTTAGATTGCACACAGGTGTGGACTTTATTTACCTAATTATGTGACTTCTGAAGGTAATTGGTAGCACCAGATCTTATTCAGGGGCTTCATAGCAAAGTGGTTGAATACATATGCACGCACCACTTTTCTGTTATTTATTTTTTAGAATTTTTTTAAACAGGTTTAATAAATAAAATAAAAATCAATTTAAATTACAGGTTGTAATGCAACAAAATAGGAAAAATGCCAAGGGGGATTAATACTTTTGCAAGGCACTGTATTGTTAAATGCACTAAAGAAGAACAATGAGTAATTATTGAAGATGCGCATGCTCACCCCCAGAATATTTTAATGTGTCTATTTTCAAAGGATAAAGCTAAGAACAACCTCATAGTTAAGAATACTATAACATTATGCATAAAAATGATACGGATTCTACAAGAACCAATATCACTCTCAAAAAACACAAACCTATGGAACAATCCTTGGATAGCTTTTCAGAATGAACCGATAAATTGGTCCACATGGAAAACTAAAGGCATTGAAACCATAAAATTACTTTGTAATAGGAAATACAGATTTTTCCATAACAGAATTAAAAAGCAATTTTGGACTGACCAATGTAGATATTTTCAAATACATCCAACTTAAAAGTTTCATGTCATGAAATTTCGATTTGAAATCTTTTGGAAATCAGAGCAATTTTGAGGGAAACCTATTTGAGTCAGAAAATGATATTCATATGATAGGTAAGATATCAGTGGAGGCTGCTGAGGGGAGGACAGCTCATAATAATGTCTGGAAAGGAGTAAATGGAATGGCATCAAACACATGCAAACCATGTGTTTGATGTATTTGATACCATTCCACCGATTCCGCCCCAGCCATTACCACGAGCCCGTCCTCCCCAATGAAGGTGCCACCAAACTCCTGTGTAAGATATACACAACCTTGCAGAGAGCCTATCCAACTGACAACCTCTTAGAAAAAAATATTAACTATTGGAACTAACCAAATGACAGTTGCCGAAGATTTACGGTTAATCTAGTATAAATGTATGTATAGAATGTATTATACAATAGACAAAATCCACAAATTCTACATCACAATGACAGAGTCATGTCTTAAGTGCAAAACTAACAATGGCTCAATAATCCATGCCTTCTGGGAATGCTATACAGTCCAGAAGTTATGGGCGGAGTTACAAAGTTGGCTGTCAGAAGTAATGTAAAATTACTTTTAATCCTTCTGTCTGCATGTTTCAAGACGTCATATGAGGGTGCAGTGAGATACCCGATGGGTTGGTCGATACTCTTCTCGTCAATTATCGAAAAAACATCTACTTAAAAACTTGAAATCAACTAATCCTCCATTGTTAAGACAATGGAAAATCATAAGCTTCATTATCTAAATATTGAAAGAGGGTTGGCGATGGAGAGGAACAAAATGGTGCAATTTGAAGACGTGGCGGAGAGTAGTGCAGACACTGGAGATAGGGATCAGAGCAGGTGGGTCTGGGCAGGTGTGATGATGTTTGTATGCGTCTGTATGTGATTAATAAATTGATGGATTTTCAGCTCTTAATCCCGGCAGCACCAGCAGCATTTACAAGTGAATGGAGGATAGAAAATGTGTTGACGAGTGCTAGGATAATAAAGAACACAGCGAAAACTCCTCTGTCTGATCTTGTTCATTTCCAAGCATTATGAGAGCCAAACAGCCTCTCTGAAGCCAAGGTCAAAATTGGGGAGTGTCGCACAAACAAAACAAAAAGAAAACAAGCTTTTTTTACAAGCTGGCAAAATCCATGGAAATAGAGGGACAATACTTTGAGCTGTTGCTAATTGGCTGCCTGAGGAGTGGTGAAAGCTGAGGATCAGACTTGACTTCTCACTCAGAGACAGAAAGGGAAAGGGGAAGGGAGATACCTGAAATGTGTCTTTGCATTTAACCCCTCTGAATCAATTAGTGGTGTGATGGTTAAGTAAATGATGGTGAGATGTGTGATGAAATGAAAGCACTGTAGCTACATATACTGCACATGGGACAGTGTGGAAATGGTGTTAATGCATGTAGGCTAACAAGAGCACTTTTGTATTACATATTATTTACAGAGTAATTATATGGATTACACCATTGCAACAACATGTCAACCAATTGATGAGTTTATGCAAGAAACACTATTTTCTGCTGCTTCTAACAGAACTGCAGAACACTTTTCTTTTACCAATGCACTGTGTGGAATTGGCCAGTAAGATACTTCATAATCGATAGGACCAAGGACTCAGCAAAGTGACTAAGGCTGACCCCTTGAGGAACAAGAAGGGAATTAGTGGAAACAGTTGTTCTACAGTAACCTACAGGACCAGTCTGGTCTTGTCTATCGGTGGACAAATGCATGATTTTTGCCCCTTTATCTGACTGTAAAATCCCAGCTCAGACTCAGAGAGCACAATGCCAACTTTCAACTTCACCATACCTGTCTATTTTCTGTCTATTGTCTGTCTATAACTCTGTAGCAGCACCATTTCACAAAGCCAAAGTCCTGTACATGTAAATGTTTTTGGCGAATAAAGGTGATTCTGATTCTCATTAAGGTTTCTAATGAAAATATGTGACAAAAAAACTATAATAATACTTAGAATCAGATCAGTGCTTTAGTCTTAATTCTTTTTATTGTCTGTGTCACTGCCAGAGAATTCTACAGGTTTAAGGAACATTCTCTCAAAACTAACTAGCATGTCCTATACTGCTATATCAGAATCCACGACTCATTTTACAACACAAAATGATTTGGTCCCGTCTGGGATTGATCCCAACTCCCTGCAACAGATGTGTTTTTACCCATGGGAGGAGATATAGTATGAAATAGAAAACCACTGGATTTATCAGCCATTTTACTATGGTTGGAACCCTAATATATTACATACTCACACATCATTTTTATCATGACATCTGTCAAGTGAAAAAATACTGACGCCAGAAGAGTTATGCTTCAATTCGATGAGTCTGCCTTTGTTTATTATCCCGCAACTTATTTTCTCGATGGTGAATTTCTTTCCAAGACAATAACGTAATGACAACCGTCTGTGGTATTTGATTTGTCTATTACCAAGACACTTAAATCATGCACTTTGTACATGAAATCATCTCCACATTTCCCCCTCAAAGAAAACATCTATAATTCATAATTTCATCATGTCTAATACACTTTTCAATTGATGAGAACAGTAAAGATATCATTATAATTTTGCCACAGTGACACCAACGGTACACTATATATACAAAAGTATGTGGACACCCCTTCAAATGAGTGGATTCAGCTATTTCAGCCAGACCCGTTGCTGACAGGTGTATAAAATCAAGCGCAAAGTCATGCAATCTCCATAGACAAACATTGGCAGTAGAATGGCCTTACTGAAGAGCTCAGTGACTTTCAAAGTGGCACCGTCATAGGATGCCACCTTTCCAACAAGTCAGTTCATAAAATGTCTGCCCTGCTAGAGCTGCTCCGGTCAAGTGCTGTTATTGTGAAGTCGAAACTTCTAGGAGCAACAACGGTTCAGTGGCAAAGTGGTAGGCCACACAAGCTCACAGAACGGGACCGCAGAGTGCTGAAGCGCGTAGCGCATAAAAATTGTGCTCGGTTGCAACACTCACTACCGAGTTCCAAACTGCTTCTGAAAGCAACATCAGCACAAGAACTGTTCGTCGGGAGCTTCATGAAATGGGTTTCCATGGCCGAGCAGCCGCACACAAGCCTAAGATCACCATGTGCAATGCCAAGCGTCGGCTGGAGTGGTGTAAAGCTTGCGGCCATTGGACTCTGGAGCAGTGGAAACGAGTTCTCTGGAGTGATGAATCACGCTTCACCATCTGGCAGTCCGACAGACTAATCTGGGTTTGGCGGATGCCAGAAGAACGCTACCCTGAGATCGTGTGGAAGAACTTGACTGGCCTGCACAGAGCCCTAACCTCAACCCAATCAAACACCTTTGGGATGAATTGGAACGCAGACTGCGAGCCAGGCCTAAGTGCCCAACATCAGTGCCCGACCTCACTAATGCTCTTGTGGCTGAATGGAAGCAAGTCCCCGCAGCAATGTTCCAACATCTAGTGGAAAGCCTTCCCAGAAGAGTGGAGGCTGTTATAGCAGCAAAGGGGGGACCAACTCCATATTCATGCCCATTATTTTGGAATGAGATGTTCGACAAGCAGGTGTCCACATACTTTTGATCATATGTGGTGTATGTAGGCATGTACTAATGGGAACTGTCAGCTCAGTGGGCGATTGATTTACTTGTAAAACAAAAACAAAATATTATCCAGTGATATTAAATATTTTTCCGTTGTGTATGGGACAATACGGTCATTGAGCTGGATTTATGAGGGAGGGCCTTGTAATTGTTTCACTGTGGCTGGTGCTAGTCTGAGTGACACTGGGAAAGGCGGGGTTAATTAAACCAATCCAAAACAAATAAACGTCTGGCAAACCATGAAAGGCTGTGGGAAACGGTCTGAGATTGAACCGACTTTAGAGTCCTAAACCTCAGGCTTTGATTGTTTTGACTTGATTTAGAGACTGAAAACAGAGATTGGATGTCCCAACTGGTGCTGAACTGTTTCACCCTCTTTTTATAACCAAACAGGGATGGGTATAATGCACACTGATGCCTATTGTTAAATTTGTATTTCTTTCAGCAATTCATGAAATGTAAAATGCTCACACTGTATTTTCCTTTTTACGACATCTGGATTCATGTAGCTGAGATTTTCCTTAATCCGGGATAATGTTATTACATGGAACTACTATCAGGAGATAAATCTAGCTACTGTATTATACAGGAAGCTGCATGATGATGTTGTGATGATAGTGTGGTAGTTATAATCTTGCAGAAAAGAAACCATGACCCCTGAACAAGGTGATTCATAGTCAACTAACCCTGTCCCTGTAATGAGAAGGAAACCCAACCCTAAACCATACTTACTCATGTATTTGGGAGAGTGAGGGTTTGGTGAGAGTTTGTCTGTATGTGTGAGAAATAGATGTGAATGGGCTGCTTCTCACAGTATATCATCTAGTTGTGGATAAATCTAGGGAACAAACATTATTCTCCCAGGCCTTCTGATCGGCTACATTTAATTTACAGTGATGGCACCCTGGAAGCGCTACACAATCAAATCTGTTCTGGTTTCATGATGGGCTAGATTACAGGCTTAGTCTGGCAATGACGGTAAAAGGTTCTCAAAACATACTGTATATCAATCAACTGTTGTTATTTCTCTAGAGTTTCTAAACTAGAACAACTGAAAACATTCATTGAGGCTAGATTTGATCTTATATCTATAACACTGTAAAAATAGAAAGGCTCAAAACACAGAGATTGTGTAGTGAAACCATGAAAAGTAGTGCATCTAACCTGAGATCTGGTGTTTAGAGGGTGTTTGAATGTAAACCCACTGTAAGTGTTATGATACACAAAAAGTATTTTAAAACAGAATAGAAGTACTCTGAAACACCCAAAGTGGTTCTTCAATCTGTAAAAGGCAGCATCAAAACATACAAAACAATGTTGTTTTGCAGACTGTGTCTCTCATACAATCAATAGATTAAGAAATGCAAATAGTTTGTCGCCTAAATATTGATTGATGATAAGGTCCTATGGAGAATATTTATTGTGAAATTCCACGTTCATTAGGAAGGTGTTCATTGCTTTATTTAGACAGATTAGAAACAGGAGGAGACAGAGAAGGAATGAAAGTGGGACAAGCAGAAGCGGGAATTGGACCACCGACTTCTGGGGTAGTAAGAAAAAAATTATTCTGGGTTGAATTGAAATGGAAATGTATTTAATAAAAATGAACGTATATCAAAACCGTCAGAGGGCCTCCCGAGTGGCCAATGACTACTCAAAACCCGTCCACAAGGCCTGAAAACAATCTCTGAACAAAACAAAAATCAGCAAAGAGGAGTTGCCACATTTAGCCAATAAACCCTTTTCCCATAACGTTATCGAGCAAATTAACAAGGAATCTCGATTTAACTTCTAACGACCTAAGAAGAAAAATTAAGCTTTCCATCAAATGTATAATAATTGCGAGCTAATGTAACTAATAAAGGAATTAGAATTTGTCGCAAGATAAAATATAATTCACCCTTATTAAACTCAAAAAAATGCATGTTAGGCTATTTTCTGGTAATTGTGCCATTATCATGTGCCAGATGTTAAGACTACAAACCGTTATAAATGGCCTATTTGCGAGATTGACTTGTCATTTCAATAGGCATAGGCTAAAATAGGCATACTGACAAAAATGTGGGTTTCTGATTGTAATTCAACTTTGCCATGGTTTGGTTAGCTAGATGCAGATAGCCTATAGCCCCTGATAGGCCTACATCTAATTTCAGATAGCCTACAGTAGCCTAGGCAAAACGATTTAACAGCTTACTTACTTCAAATTGACAGACTAATTTATTCAAAATTAATAACGAGGCAATTTCGAGGTAAGAAGTGCTTCCGTTGCCCAATAGCCTGCTGGAATAGGCTACTGAGGATGGGGTCATAATTTGAATCACTGAAACAAATATTAAAATATCAATATGAACTGAATAGGCCTACAACTTGTCAACAACAGCCAGTGTTTTTTAAAAACTTGTAGCCTAATCTGAGGGACTGTTACCTTCAATGTAATGCATTCTAACAACAGCTGATCGCCAACTGTGACCATGATCACAATTGATAACTTCCAATTTCATTAACTAAACATGGCCATTAATAATCGCATAATAACACAAGGCTACAACAACAATAAACTGAAGTTATAGGCTATTTATTAACCAATAAAATTCTAAGCCCTGTCTAAGCCGGGGAGAGGGTGTTACAGGAGGGGGTCGCAGTTCCGGAGCGACCCACTAGGCGTCATCCTCCGACAACCTTAGGCATCTCCTCACTCACAGTCGGGACTAATCATCATCCTATTGGTGTCACCTGTGTCTATCTGTTCACCTGTGTATTTATGCCCTCACTTCCCTGTGTTCACTTGCTCAGTTTTCTCTGCTAGTTTCTCTATGACCAGCAGTACTACTCAGTGTCTGATTGGAGACCTATGTACAGGTACTTGAGAAGTGTTCTCCCTGTTTCGTTATTTGTTTCAGTCTTAGGTAGTATTTCGTATTTTGGCTGTCAGCCGGTTTTTGGAGACTTATTTGCTCTGCCTTTCTTTTATTGTGATAAGTCCGTTATTTTGTACTTTGGCTTCAGGACCACCAGTAAAGATCCTTGTTTCACCATCTCTGCCTACTGCCTACTGTATATCCTGCACCGCACCTGGGTCACACCTCACCCCAACCCTTACAGAAAACTGAGCCAATACTGACCCAGCGGAGGCAGCACAATATCGGAGCGCATTGGCAACACAGGGAGCTATGCTAAACCAACACGACCGCAGCCTGCAGCAGATCACCGCCAGCTGACGATCGCCGTGCAGAGCCGGGTGGACACCCGACCAGCCCCGGCAGCCGGCGGAGCGGAAGCTGCGGCAGTGGCATCTCCAGTCTCACCTGCGACATCGCGGGAACCCCGCCTACCACCTCCGGAGAGTTATGATGGACGTCCAGAGGGCTGCAGGGAATTCCTCACCCAGTGTTCCCTGGTATTCCTCTCCCAGTGTTCCCTGACGGAGCAGGGCCGGGTGGCCTACATCATCACTCTGTTGACGGGTCGGGCCCTTTCCTGGGGTACCGTGGAGTGGGAGAGCCAAACTCCGGCGTGCTCCGACTCCAATTCACCCGGGAGCTACGCAAGGTGTGAGGCACCTCTCGGGTGGTGTCGGGGCAAGAGGCCGGGAGGCGGCTCACGGCCTGTCGGCAGGGTGACCGTTCGTGGCAACTACTCTGTGGAGTTCCGGACCCGGGCTCGAGAGGCTTCCTTTACGCCCAGGGGCTATCGGAGGGGATGAAGGATGAACTCTCCTTCAGGGAGCTGCCTGAGTGACTGGACGGCCTCGTCGAACTCTCAGTGCGGGTAAACGATCAGCGTCGTGAGAGGGCGCATGAGAGAGGGATGACGCAAGGCGCGCCACCGCGTCCCCCTATCAACCCGGAGGCTTTCCACCGATTTAGGGAGGAGACACCTCAGGAGGAGGCTATGCAGCTGGGGGCAGCGCGCTTGTCCAGGATGGAGAGGCAGCACGCTCGGCAAATCCTCCAACGCCTTCTCCGTCACCAGCTCTACGTCAAGGCGGAGAAGTGTGTGTTCCACACAGAGACAGTCTCCTTCCTGGGGTTCATTGTCACCCAGGGGGACCTACGGATGGACCCAGCCAAGGTCAGCGCGGTACTGGATTTGCCCCAGCCCTCATCCCTCAAGCAACTACAACGGTTTTTAGGGTTTGCTAATTTTTATAGGCGATTTATTCGTAATTTTAACTTCCTAGCCGCTCCCCTGAGCGTGTTCTTGAGAAGTGTTCAGCCCTCACCCAGACGAGTGTACGCTCCTTCACCTGGACCCCGGAAGCGGGGAACGCATTTGATGCACTTAAGCGGCGCTTTACATCGGCCCCGGTCTTCGGGCATCCTGATCCGTCCCTGCCGTTCATTGTGGAGGTGGATGCTTCAGACGTTGCGGTGAGCGCAATCCTGTCCCTCACGGACCGAAAGACTCACCCCTGCGCGTTTTTCTCCCGTCGGCTGTCACCGGCGGAGCGGAATTACGACATGGGGACCGTGAGCTGCTAGCAGTCAAGCTCGCCCTGGGGGATTGGAGGTATTGGCTAGACGGGTCCGCCCATCCATTCGTCGTGTGGACTGACCACAAGAACTTAGCTTACATTCAGGGGGCCAAGAGGCTCAACTCGTGCCAGGCCAAGTGGCCGTTGTTCTTCACCAGGTTCTGGTTCACCATCTCATACCGGGTCAAAGAACACCAAGCCTGACGCGCTCTCCCGGCAGTTCGACCCCGTGGACCTGGTGGAGAGGGATGACCCCATTGTCCCCAATGCCCTGATTGCTGCCCCAGTTTCGTGGGGAATTGATAGGCTGGTCAGAGCAGCGCTACGGCGGGAGCCCGATCCGGGCGGAGGTCCATCAAGGAGGATGTACGTTCCCAAGGCTGCACGCTCACGACTGCTTCAGTGGGCGCACGCGTCCGACCTCACCAGCCATCCGGGGGGCGCCAGGACGTTGGAGTTCCTGCATAGGAGGTTCTGGTGGCCATCTGCTGAGGGGGATACGCGGGCCTTCGTGGCTGCATATTTATCCCCCAAAAATATATACAAATAAAAAAAATCTAAAGGAACTTTGTTCTGAAGTGTCTGTCCTATATCTGAGAGATATAAGAAAGATCAGGAAACATGATTTATTTGTATTTAACCCCTTATGGCACTAAACAGTCTAAACCCAGAAGAGGGGGTAGTGTCTGTTCTGTAGTGTCTGTCGGCAATTGCAATAGAACTGTGACCATGATAACAATTGATAACTTCCAATTTCATTAACTAAACATGCCCATTAATGATTGCATAATAACACAAGACTACAACAACAATAAACTGAAGTTACAGGCAATTTTTGTTATCCATTTGCCAGCTCCAGGTAGGCTACACAAGTGGCACGCCCCATCCACATCGACGGGGCTGCAGTGGAGTGGGTCGAGAGCTTCAAGTTCCTCGGTGTCCATATCCAAACTTAAAATGGTCCACACACACGCGCACAGTTGTGAAGAAGGCGCCGCTTCCCCCTAAGGACGTTGGAAAGGTTTGGCATGGGCCCTCAAATCCTCAAAAAGTTCTACAGCTGTACCATTGAGAGCATCTTGACTGGCTGCATCACTGCTTCGTATGGCAATAGCACCGCCCTCGATCGCATGAAGCTACAAAGGGTGGTGAGGACAGCCCAGTGCGTCACTGGGGCCAGGACCTCTATATCAGGCGGTGTGAAAGGAAGGCCCGGAAAATCGTTAAAGACTCCAGCCACCCAAACTGTTCTCTCTGCTTCCGCATGGCAAGCGGTACCGGTGCATCGAGATGTGACAAGGCGTTCGTTATTGAGAGACGCAAGCCTCCTCAAAGCTATCATATATGCCATGCTTTGAAGTAGACAACATCTCCTTTTGTTGTCTGAGTTCTTCACACTTTCCATTGAAAAAGCAATAGATTGTAGATAGAAAAGCTGCACATTTCTCAGTGGTGTTACACAACAAGCAAAAGATACAGCAAGTTTCCATTGCGTAACGGTCTGGAAGTTATCGTCCATTATGGCCTCTCAGTTGCTGTTTGCTGTTTGAAAATATGTTCATTTCAAAAGGGTTGAGTATGATTGATTCAATTCTAATTTCTCTGCGCTAGGCTACATCTTGTCAAGGTAATGTAGTACTAACTTTATAATGAATTTTAACTAGGGCTTTGGTTCTTTGTTTCTTTTGTGGTCCAACCTTACCTAAAGGTGCAAATGGCACCAACACACCAACCAGAGTTACTTGCCAGGCAGCAGTCGAGTCCTGAAATTAAATTTCCTTGGCTTTTCCTTGGCCATGTCTAGGGGTTGAAAACCAGGGTTGTTCACAGTAAGTGCAGGCATAGAGATACCATTCCATTCTTTGCCCCTTTGATGTGCAGCAGACACCTGGGGGGAGAATATGGAGGATCTGTTGATTAGATGATCACATATTCAGTACACATGTTGCTGAGGTGCAGGCCTCTCTGATATAGTGGCTGTTCAATAGCTTCAATACTGCAAATCTCTCACTTCTCTGAGCCAAACCTCTGCTGTGATTATCAATGGAAAAAATATCTAAATTGTTTGACAAAATTGTTTTGTGTTGAATTTTTTCGATTAGACACCTTGGCCATTGGTTTATATTTAGTAAACCAGACATATTGATAACATATCTACGGAATGCTAAATAACCCATGCAATGATTAGCCTACCACAGTGGTACACTTTAGGGCAGGGATCATCTGCTAGATTCAGCTGTGGGCCGATTCTTTCTTTAGTGGATGGTCAGGGGGCCGAAACATAATTACAAATCACCAAAGCACCATCGAGAGCATCCTGACTGGTTGCATCACTGCCTGGTATGGCAACTACTCGGCCTCCGACCGCAAGGCACTACAGAGGGAAGTGTGTACGGCCCAGTACATCACTGGGGCCAAGCTTCCTACCATCCAGGAACACTATACCAGGCGGTGTCAGATGAAGGCCCTAAAAATGGTCAAAGACTTCAGCCACCCAAGTCAAAGACTGTTCTCTCTGCTACTGTACGGCAAGCGGTACCGAAGCGCCAAGTCTAGGTCCAAAAGGCTTCTTAACAGCTTCTACCCCCAAGCCATAAGACTCCTGAATAGCTAATCAAATGGCTACCTGGACTATTTGCATTGTCCCCCACCCTCTTTTACGCTGCTGCTACCCTCTGTTTATTATCTATGCATAGTCACTTTAACTCTACCTACATGTACATATTACCTCAATTACCTCGACTAACCTGTGCCCCTGCACATTACTTATTTATTTTTTACTCAACACATAAAACTGCATTGTTGGTTAAGGGCTTGTAAGTAAGCATTTCACTGTGGTATTCGGCGCATGTGAAAAATACAATTTGATTTGATTTGACAAATAATTAGTTAAGGGCTTGTAAGTAAGCATTTCACTGTTGTATTAGGCGCATGTGACAAATACAATTTGATTTGATTTGACAAATAATTAGTCAACTGGAAATTGAGAGCAAGAAGTCCAAAAAGTAATATTTAACTAAAACATAATCATTTCAAACCATGCTTACTTTTGTATACGATCACATACACTGAGTATACAAAACATTCCAAGACAGACAAGGTGAATCCAGGTGAAAGCTATGATCCCTTATTGATGTCACTTGTTAAATTCACTTCACTCAGTGTAAATGAAGGTTAGGATATACACTAACAGTCAAAAGTTTGGACAGACCTAGTCATTTTTACTATTTTTTACATTGTAGAATAATAGTGAAGACATAAAAAAAAGTTCATTTGTGGAATTTATTTCCTTCTTAATGCGTTTGAGCCAATCAGTTGTGTTGTGACAATGTATACAGTAGATAGCCCTATTTGGTAAAAGACCAAGTCCATATTATGGCAAGAACAGCTCAAATAAGCCAAGAGAAACAACAGTCCACCATTACTTTAAGACATGAAGGTCAGTCGCAAAAACCATCAAGCGCTGTGATGAAACTGGCTCTCATGAGGACCACCACAGGAATGGAAGACCCAGTTACCTCTGCTGCAGAGGATAAGTTCATTAGAGTTACCAGCCTCAGAAATTGCAGCCCAAATAAATGCTTCACAGAGTTCAAGTAACAAACACATCTCAACATCAACTGTTCAGAGGAGACTGTGTGAATCAGGCCTTCATGGTGGAATTGCTGCAAAGAAACCCCTACTAAAGGACACGAATAAGAAGAAGAGACTTGCTTGGGCCAAGAAACACGAGCAATAGACATTAGACCGGTGGAAATTTGTCCTTTGGTCTGGATTCCAAATTGGAGATTTTTGGTTCCAACCGCCGTGGCTGTGTGAGACGGGGTGTGGGTGAACGGATGATCTCTGCATATGTATTTCAAGGCACACTTAACCAGCATTGCTACCACATCAATACACAATCCCATCTGGTTTGCGCTTAGTGGGACTATCATTTGTTTTTCAACAGGACAATGACCCAAAACACACCTCCAGGCTGTGTAAGGGCTATTTGACCAAGGAGAGTGATGGAGTGCTGCATCAGATGACCTGGCCTCCACAATTCCCCGACCTCAACCCAATTGAGATGGTTTGGGATGAGTCGGACCGCAGAGTGAAGGAAAAGCAGCCAACAAGAGCTCAGCATATGTGGGAACTCCTTCAAGACTGCATTCCAGGTGAAGCTGGTTGAGAGAATGCCAAGAGTGTGCAAAGCTGTCATCAAGGCAAAGGGTGGCTATTTGAAGAACTCAAATATAACATATATATTGATTTGTTTAACACTTTTTTGGTTACTACATGATTCCATATGTGTTATTTCATAGATTTGATGTCTTCACTATTATTCTACAATGTAGAAAATTGTTAAAATAAAGAAAAACCCTGGAATGAGTAGGTGTGCCCAAACTTTTGACTGGTACTGTAGGTCAAAGCAGGATTTTTAAGCCTTGAGACAATTGAGACATGGATTGTGTGTGTGCCATTCAGAGGGTGAAAGGGCAAGATAAAATATTTAAGTGCCTTTGAACGGGGTATGGTAGTAGGTGCCAGGAATGGTCCACCACTCAAAGGACATCCAGCCAACTTGACACAACTGTGGGAAGCATTGGAATCAACATAGGTCAGCATCCCTGTGGAACGATTTTGACCCCTTGTAGAGGCCATGCCCCGATGAACTGAGGCTGTTCTGAGGGCAAAAGGGAGTGCAACTCAATATTAGGAAGGTGTTCCTAATGTTTTGTACACTCAGTGTATATCTCTCTATTATGCGTGGGAATACTTTGGAACAGATTTCCAAAATTAAAACCACTTGGATCTGATATGCTGGCATTTTCATAGTCTTTTATGTCCAACAATTTATCAAAACACTTTAACAAAATTTGCTCTGAAAATTTGGGGGGCCAAATAAAATCACCTGCGGGCCAAATTCGGACCGCGGTCTGCCAGTTGTGGAACCCTGCTTTAGGGGGCTTATGCACCTGCGAGGCATATTGGGAAATAGAAATTGGGCGATTGCAGCAATACTTTAGTTCCCACAAGAAAGCTTGTTCTATACTGGCAGCAGGTGCCTCTGAGCATACATACATGATTATCAGCACAGATCTCTCCACTACTGAGAAACTGTCTGTTACCCATCTTACTATATTTCCTTGGAATACAGTGTATGGCAGCTAGATAAAGATCAGTCTCATACTGACAACAAAACAAGACAACACAAACAGGGGTGCCTGTGGAGTGACTCAAGGCTCAACTGTGTGCGTATGTGTACACGTATGCGAGAACAGCTTTGACCACAGTCAAGCCTAGACATTTCTCATGCCTTCTAGCAAAGTTCAGACAGGAAACACACATCTATTTTTTTCCCTATAATGCCAACTTCTGTGACGCTAAACTGACGAAAACCAAAGGCTTTCAAAGTACCCCTTTCATATTGTTTTGAGCTCATCTGTGACATCACTAACGTTGTGTGCCAGGGCAGGGCAGCCAATATTGGACAATGGGGATTTCAAAAATGTCGAGAAGTACAGAAAAGGACTGAATCATCCACTCTCTAAATAACATTTCCAATCATTGATATAAATTATGTTTTACTTAGAAGAGTGGAGACAACAAACCATCGCATCTTCAAAAACGTCAGTTACCATGTTCCATTATTGCCTAAACCCACTGGGCAAAAACAGTTGGACTCAATGTTGTTTCCACATCATTTCAACCCCAAAATGTAATATGATGATGTTGAATCAACATGAAAAACTGATTGGATTTGAAAAAGGTCATCAATGTAAGGGAGCAGTCGAAATGTACACAATTGTTACCCGGAGGAAAATGGGGGTGGGTCATGCTTTTACAATTTCAGTCAGGGGGAGGGTTTAGTATTTTTTTATTTAGTCCAGGGGAGGGTCATGTTATCGATTTAAATGTCATATTGCTCAGTGTTAAAGAATTAGTTGCTCATTGTACCTCGATGTGTGCCTGATGCTGCCCCTCATCCCTGATTCTTTGCTGGGGGCGCAATATCAAGCGCGCCTAGTGTGGTCTCAATCAAATGATCCATAGCCTATACTTAAGCAATAAGGCACGAGTGGGTGTGGTATATGGCCAATATACCACGGCTGAGAGCTGTTCTTACGCACGACGCAATGCGGAGTGCCTGGATACAGCCATTAGCCGTGGTATATCGGGCTCCCGAGTGGCGCAGCGGTCTAAGGCACTGCATCTCAGTGCTTGAGGCGTCACTACAGACCCCCTGGTTTGATTCCAGGCTGTATCACAACCGGCCGTGATTTGGAGTCCCATAGGGCGGCGCACAATTGGCCCAGCGTCGTCTGGGTTTGGCCGGTGTAGGCCGTCATTGTAAATAAGAATGTGTTCTTAACTGATTTGCCTAGTTAAATAAAGGTAAAATAAAAATATAAAATAAAAATATACTACAAACCCCCGAGGTGCCTTATTGCTATTATAAACTGGTTACCAACGTAATTAGAACCTAAAAATAAATGTTTTGTCATACATGTGGTTTACGGTCTGATATACCACGGCTTTTAGCCAATCAGCATTCAGGGCTAGAACCACCCAGTTTATAATATAGGCTATAGGCCTAGGCTGTACGAAGAACATGCACGGAGAAGCACAGGGCAAAGTTATATTTCCAGGAAAATGTACTTTTTTCCCGAGTTTTTGCGCTGCTGGGATGGTGTATATAAAACTAGGCTAGACTGCATTACACACTGCAATGGATAGGCTATCCCAATCATGAGACCTGGCCAAAGAATTCAATATCTGTGCGTGTGGACTAGGCCTGCTGATGTCCTGTTCAGTTTGAGAGGGAGAGTGTAAAAATGAGGAGGACCGGAGGTAAGCTTGCTACTGCTATAATTTATTTTAATAAAAACAATATGTTAATGATGCTATTTATCAGAGTTATTGACCCCACAATAAGCTATATTCTAGTAATTTACATAACTTACATTACTATGAAGCGGCAGCCGCGGAGATGGACACCGCATGGGTGCTGAAAGTAGGGTAATTCGAGAAGGCCTAACTAATTTAAACAGTCTTCATTTTAATTTGACTTTAGGTTACTAACAACAAGAGGGCTTTGTGTTGTATTCTATTTCTCCCTATTCAATAAATATGAGGTAGGCCTACCTATTTGACAGACAAAATTATAGCCTACTATCCATATACTTTGCCAGTCAATTCCATCAGTCACCATGCACTCCTTAAATATCTCAGTGTCAGTGAAGGGCTTGGTGTGTTAAGTTAAGTTAAAACCAGGGCTTGAATTGAGGGGGTATGTGAGAGTATGTGAGAATATTGTGTCTTTTGTTAAAGAAAATGGCTAAAAGCATAGGCCTACCCCTTGTTAGTTTAAGATCTTTAAAAAAAAAATTACGGACCGGATTATATAAAGCGATCTATCATGACTATAGTCCGCAATGCTTTATGCTAGAAACTAGCTGTAAAATGCCGGGGAAAGACAGGAAATGGCAGGCTATAGCCTTGAAATAATAATAATATTATTAGGCTACCTGGCTTGCTTCTGGCTTATTTAGAGTTAATATGTTGTTTAATAGCCTGTTGAAATAAATGTTGAACGTCAATTGATGGTGACAGAATCACATTACTTCCCAAGTCAATTTTTTGTTTCCTTGGCTGTAGTGCAGCCTCTGAATGTCATACAGACAAACCGAAGATATCCCATATGCGTTGGAGTCACGTCTTTCCCCGGCATTTTACAGCTTGTTTCGAGCATTGCGGACTAAAGCGTCATTATACAGTAGATCGTTTTATATAATCAGGTCCATAAAACATTTTTCAAATCTTAAATGATCAGATATTTCAGATATTGTAACTGTAACTGGTTCTGTTGCGCTCAATTTTTACAGTTGATAGACAACTTTACCACTGTTCCAAACTTTTTAACAATAACCTGTATAGAAATAAAAACATATCCGGTGCTGCAGCATGCCCTCATTCGTTGTCATACTCTATTGTGCTATTAAAAAAGATTCTGCTTGACTCCAGTCATGTAAAATGACGTACAATTGCATGAAATGCGTTTATTAAAGGCTATGTTTTCTCAGACTGCAAATAAGATGATACAGTGCCTTCCGAAAGTATTCATACCCCTTGACTTATTCCACATTCTGTTGTGATACAGCCTGAATTCAAAATGGATGAAATAAATAAAAAATCTCAGCCATCTACACACAATACCTTATAATGACAAAATGAAAATATGTTTTTAGAAATGTTTACAAATGTATTGCAAATGTATTATAGAAATATCTAATTTACACAAGCAGTCACACCCCTGAGTCAATACTTTGTAGAAGCACGATTACAGCTGTGAGTCTTTCTGGGTAAGTCTCTAAGAGCTTTTCACACCTGGATTGTGCAACATTTGCCCATTATTCTTTTCAAAATTCTTCAAGCTCAAATTGGTTGTTGATCATTGCTACACAACCATTTTCAGGTCTTGCTATAGATTTTCAAGTAGCTTTAAGTGAAAACTGTAACTCAGCCACTCAGAAACATTCACGGTCTTCTTGGTAAGAAGCTCCAGTGTTTTGTGTTTTAGGTTATTGTCCTGCTGAAAGGTGAATTCATCTCTGTGTCTGGTAGAAAGCAAACTGAAACAGGTTTCTTCTAGGACTTTGCCTGTGCTTAGCTCCATTCCGTTTATTTTTTATCCTGAAAAACTCCCCAGTCCTTAACGATTACAAGCACACCCATAACATAATGCAGCCACCACTATGCTTGAAAATATACAGAGTGGTACTCAGTAATGTGTTGTATTGGATTTGCCCCAAACGTAACACTTTG
Organism: Coregonus clupeaformis; assembly: GCF_020615455.1. NCBI lineage: Eukaryota > Metazoa > Chordata > Actinopteri > Salmoniformes > Salmonidae > Coregonus > Coregonus clupeaformis. The sequence continues at coordinate 31,084,139 of NC_059204.1, read as the reverse complement.
TATTCAGGACAAAAAGTGAATTGCTTTGCCACATTCTTTTGCAGTATTACTTTAGTGCCTTGTTGCAAACAGGATGCACGTTCTGGAATATTTTTATTATGTACAAGCTTCCTTCGTTTCACTCTGTCAATTAGGTTAGTATTGTGGAGTAACTACAATGTTGTTGATCCATCCTCAGTTTTCTCTGATCACAGCCATTCAACTCTAACTGTTTTAAAGTCACCATTGTCCTTGTGAAATCCCTTAGCAGCTTCTTTCCTCTCCGGCAATTGAGTTAGGAAGGACGCCTGTATCTGTGTAGTGACTGGGTTTATTGATACACCATCCAAAGTGTAATGAATAACTTCACCATGCTCAAAGGGATATTCAATGTCTGCTTTTTTACCAATAGGTGCCCTTCTTTGCGAGGAATTGGAAAACCTCCCTGGTCTTTGTGGTTGAATCTGTGTTTGAAATTCACTGCTCGACTTAGGAACCTTACAGATAATTGTGTGTGTGTGGGGTACAGAGATGAGGAAGTCATTCAAAAATCATGATAAACACTATTACTGCACACACAGTGAGTCCATGCAACTTATTATGTGACTTGTTAAGCACATTTTTACTCCTGAACTTATTTAGGCTTGCCATAACAAAGGGTTTGAATACTTATTGACTCAAGATATTTCAGCTTTTCATTTTTGATTAATTTGTAAAAGGTTTGAAAAACATAATTCCACTTTGACATTATGGGGTATTGTGTGTAGGCCAGTGACAAAAAATCTAAATGTAATCCATTTTAAATTCAGGCTGTAACACAACCAAGTGTGTAAAAAGTCAAGGGGTGTGAGTACTTTATGAAGTCACTGTAGATTCATGCAGTGCTTTATTATAATGGAGATCTTTTCACCCCTACTTTTGTCTGCGGTGGTCTGCGAAATTACAACCTTCTGGTTACTTTGCCATGTAATGCTTACAAAATGAATAACAGTTTGTAAAACTGCATATCTAAGGCTCTGGTCAGTCCTAGGAGGGAGGGGAAACATAGGCATGTCCTCTGCTATCCACATTATATTTTAATTATTATTTTAATTTACATTTACAACTTCACGTTAGTTGACAACTCAATCAATCAATCAATTTTATTTTATATAGCCCTTCTTACATCAGCTAATATCTCGAAGTGCTGTACAGAAACCCAGCCTAAAACCCCAAACAGCTAGTAATGCAGGTGTAGAAGCACGGTGGCTAGGAAAAACTCCCTAGAAAGGCGAAAACCTAGGAAGAAACCTAGAGAGGAACCAGGCTATGAGGGGTGGCCAGTCCTCTTCTGGCTGTGCCGGGTGAAGATTATAACAGAACCATGCCAAGATGTTCAAAAATGTTCATAAGTGACAAGCATGGTCAAATAATAATCAGGAATAAATCTCAGTTGGCTTTTTCATAGCCGATCATTAAGAGTTGAAAACAGCAGGTCTGGGACAGGTAGGGGTTCCATAACCGCAGGCAGAACAGTTGAAACTGGAATAGCAGCAAGGCCAGGCGGACTGGGGACAGCAAGGAGTCACCACGGCCGGTAGTCCCGACGTATGGTCCTAGGTGCTCAGGTCTCTCAGTTGGCTTTTCATAGCCGATCATTAAGAGTTGAAAACAGCAGGTCTGGGACAGGTAGGGGTTTCGTAACCGCAGGCAGAACAGTTGAAACTGGAATAGCAGCAAGGCCAGGCGGACTGGGGACAGCAAGGTGTCATCATGCCCGGTAGTCCTGACGTATGGTCCTAGGGCTCAGGTTCTCAGAGAGAAAGAGAGAACGAGAGAATTAGAGAGAGCATACTTAAATTCACACAGGACACTGGATAAGACAGGAGAAGTACTCCAGGTATAACCAACTAACCCCAGCCCCCGACACATAAACTACTGCAGCATAAATACTGGAGGCTGAGACAGGAGCGGTCCGGAGACACTGTGGCCCCATCCGAAGAAACCCCGGACAGGGCCAAACAGGAAGGATATAACCCCACCCACTCTGCCAAAGCACAGCCCCCGCACCACTAGAGGGATATCCTCAACCACCAACTTACAATCCTGAGACAAGGCCGAGTATAGCCCACAGAGGTCTCCACCACAGCACAAACCAAGGGGGGCGCCAACCCAGACAGGAAGATCACGTCAGTAACTCAACCCACTCAAGTGACGCACCCCTCCCAGGGACGGCATGAAAGAGCACCAGCAAGCCAGTGACTCAGCCCCTGCAACAGGGTTAGAGGCAGAGAACCCCAGTGGAGAGGGGAACCGGCCCGGCAGAGACAGCAAGGGCTGTTCGTTGCTCCAGAGCCTTTCCGTTCACCTTCACACTCCTGGGCCAGACTACACTCAATCATATGACCTACTGAAGAGATAAGTCTTCAGTAAAGACTTAAAGGTTGAGACCGAGTCTGCGTCTCTCACATGGGTAGGCAGACTGTTCCATAAAAATGGAGATCTATAGGAGAAAGCCCTGCCTCCCGCTGTTTGCTTAGAAATTCTAGGGACAATTAGGAGGCCTGCGTCTTGTGACCGTAGCGTACGTATTGGTATTGTGATGTCACGAGAGGCTGTGTCCTGGAGGGACGTTACATCCCCCTGAGATGGCTGCAAACCCAGACAGCTATGGCTCCATCTGCTGGTATGGTCGGGAACTCCAACCCTCTATGGCCAATCTTCCCACGCAGCTGAAACCAATCAGGAGCTGAGGAGCTGAAGGTTTGTTGAAGGGAAGAGACACGGTCTCCAACCTGGGCTCTCTGGAGGACAAGAGTGCTGCACGTCCACTTCCAGGAGGAATATAAGGATTTGGAGATACTTACCTTTGGGGAAATACTCACCTTTGGATATATGCACCGGTGGAAATACGTGTGGGACATTTGGAAGGACGTTTTGCTGGGTTGGCCACTAGCTGCAACGTGGAAGACAGTAAGACTGGGGAAAAGTTATTTGAGCGAGGGAGAGTTATGATTTTGGATGTGGAAGAGACATCCCTGAACTGTTAACCCTTAAGAGCCACCAGAGAACAGTATTGTGTTATACTTTCGTTAGTTTCCCAAGACCTTTAATAAAATCCTTGTTTTGGTTGAACCTGGTCTCCTTGCACTACTTGAGCAATCCCGCTGAAAGCTGTGTAGCCTCTCGTGACATCACAGATGGTGGAGAATACAGGCACGCTCAAGCGTTAATAGTGCATGTCAGAGGAGGATACCGAAGGTTTGATCACCCAGTTTTCCAAGCTGGCCGTAGGCTCCCCGCCGACTGAAATGGAGGACATATTGAAAGCCCTTGTTGCTGGCCAGCAAGCCCAGATGCAAACAAACGTGGCTCTCTTGGAGGAGCAAAAGAAAGCCAACCTTCTGAAGGCAGAGGAATTGCAGTTGCAGAGACAGAGGGTGGTCCAAAATACCCGCCCAATAAAGGCAAGTGACTTTATATCTAAGATGGGAGCTACCGATGACATTGAGGCATACCTGCATGCATTTGAGGCCACGGCCACTAGGGAAGCCTGGCCCAAGCAACAGTGGGTTGGTCTGTTAGCCCCCTTTCTAACCGGGGAAGCGCTGAATGCTGTCCGGGACCTGGGCCCTGACCAGGTTACTGACTATGATGCCCTGAAGTCTGAGATCCTCAGCAGATATGGACTCACAAAGTTTGGTATGGCCCAGCGCTTTCACAGCTGGACCTTCCAACCAGACCAACCTCCTCGGGCGCAGATGCATGAACTTGTCCGAATCGCAAGGAAATGGCTGGATCCGCAGAGGAATACAGCAGCGGCGGTGGTGGAGGCCGTTGTGGTGGATCGTTACCTACGCGCCCTGCCTTATGAGGCAAAACGGTTCATCAGTCAACAGGCCTTGACCACGGCTGATCTGACCGTGGAAGCTGTGGAAAAGTACCAGGCCACAGCGGAGATGCTGAATGCTTCCCGAAAAGACCCCAGGAGTGCGGCCCCACCACAAATGGGAAGAACCCGTCCAAAGGACCCCAAGGTCTCGAACCCAGCCACGTCAGGACTTATCCCGGCTCCAGGGGGAGCCAGAAACCAGGCGGGTCCAAGAAGAGTACACCAGGAGGGGGAAACTCGACAGTGTTACCGGTGTGGGGGAGATGGGACATATCTCCTGGCAGTGTGGGAAACCAGCCGATGAACCTATGCCCACTGCGGAGTCCTCCAGCTCAGCACCCACACACCGTTTTGCCTCGCTCTTGGGAGTCGTAGATGGCGGCCCAGATCGACCCCCACCTGCCCGGTAACTGTGAATCACCATGATGTGGAGGCCTTACTGGATTCTGGTAGCCGGGCCACCCTGGTGCGTAAGGATTTGGTGGGCCCAACGTGTCTGACCCCGGGAAAGTCCTCCCAGTTTCCCTGTGTCCATGGGGACACCAGAGAATACCCCATTACTGAACTTACAATGACCAGCACACGGGGAACCATACACACGACGGCGGGGGTGGTTGATTCCCTCCCCGTCCCTGTCCTAATTGGACGAGACTGCCCAGCCTTTTACCCACTCTGGAGAGAGTCTCAGGAGAGGATAACCCGAGTACCTCGGAAACGGAGAGGCAAGACTCATCCTGGGAAGGCTCCGGTGCAATCCTCCGAATTACTCACTCCCGCCCGGGCTCTGATAGGGATGGCAGGTGCCCAGACCGACACAGAGACGGAGCTACAGAATCTGGACAAAGAACTGTCTGGTCTGAAGGGGACCGCTGAGAGGTATCGTTTGTTAAAGCAACAGTTAGACATGAAGACAGAAGAGTTAGATATCCTCCAGGCTAAACTCCAACAGAGCTCCTTCCATAAGCAACAGGAGGAGCTGGAGAGGCTGCGCAGGACCATCGAGGAGTGTGAGGAGACCCTGCGCAGTAGTAAGGAGGTCCAGAAGAAGGCAGAGGAGAAGTACAAGGTGTTGGAGAACAAGATGAAGAATGCGGAGGCAGAGAGAGAGAAGGAACTGAAAGCTGCTCAACAGAAGCTAAACTCTGCTAAAACCAAGGCTGATGCGTTCAGTAAGAAACTCAAGGAGAGACAACAGGAGGCTGAGTCCCTGGTCCTAGAGGTGGAGGAGTTGAAGAGAGAGCAGGCTGGCAAGCACCACGGCAATGCGGACGCCCTCTCCCGGCGTGATGCCTTCTTCGCTGCCTTTACCCCGACGAGGACGTCGGTCCCGAGGAGGGGGATGTGTGATGTCACGAGAGGCTGTGTCCTGGAGGGACGTTACATCCCCCTGAGATGGCTGCAAACCCAGACAGCTATGGCTCCATCTGCTGGTATGGTCGGGAACTCCAACCCTCTATGGCCAATCTTCCCACGCAGCTGAAACCAATCAGGAGCTGAGGAGCTGAAGGTTTGTTGAAGGGAAGAGACACGGTCTCCAACCTGGGCTCTCTGGAGGACAAGAGTGCTGCACGTCCACTTCCAGGAGGAATATAAGGATTTGGAGATACTTACCTTTGGGGAAATACTCACCTTTGGATATATGCACCGGTGGAAATACGTGTGGGACATTTGGAAGGACGTTTTGCTGGGTTGGCCACTAGCTGCAACGTGGAAGACAGTAAGACTGGGGAAAAGTTATTTGAGCGAGGGAGAGTTATGATTTTGGATGTGGAAGAGACATCCCTGAACTGTTAACCCTTAAGAGCCACCAGAGAACAGTATTGTGTTATACTTTCGTTAGTTTCCCAAGACCTTTAATAAAATCCTTGTTTTGGTTGAACCTGGTCTCCTTGCACTACTTGAGCAATCCCGCTGAAAGCTGTGTAGCCTCTCGTGACATCACAGTATGTACGGCAGGACCAACTCGGAAAGATAGGTAGGAGCAAGCCCATGTAACGCTTTATAGGTTAACAGTAAAACCTTGAAATCAGCCCTTGCCTTAACAGGAAGCCAGTGTAGGGAAGCTAGCACTGGAGTAATATGATCAAATTTCTTGGTTCTAGTCAGGATTCTAGCAGCCGTATTTAGCACTAACTGAAGTTTATTTAGTGCTTTATCCGGGTAGCCGGAAAATAGAGCATTGCAGTAGTCTAACCTAGAAGTAACAAATGCATGGATAAATTTTTCTGCATCATTTTTGGACAGAAAATTTCTGATTTTTGCAATGTTACGTAGATGGAAAAAAAGCTGTCCTTGAAACAGTCTTGATATGTTCGTCAAAAGAGAGATCAGGGTCAAGAGTAACGCCGAGGTCCTTCACAGTTTTATTTGAGACGACTTTACAACCATCAAGATGAATTGTCAGATTTAACAGAAGATCTCTTTGTTTCTTGGGACCTAGAACAAGCATCTCTGTTTTGTCCGAGTTTAAAAGTAAAAAGTTTTCAGCCATCCACTTCCTTATGTCTGAAACACAGGCTTCTAGCGAGGGCAATTTTGGGGCTTCACCATGTTTCATTGAAATGTACAGCTGTGTGTCATCCGCATAGCAGTGAAAGTTAACATTATGTTTTCGAATAACATCCCCAAGAGGTAAAATATATAGTGAAAACAATAGTGGTCCTAAAACGGAACCTTGAGGAACACCGAAATGTACAGTTGATTTGTCGGAGGACAGACCATTCACAGAGACAAACTGATATCTTTCCGACAGGTAAGATCTAAACCAGGCCAGAACTTGTCCGTGTAGACCAATTTGGGTTTCCAGTCTCTCCAAAAGAATGTGGTGATCGATGGTGTCAAAGGCAGCACTAAGGTCTAGTAGCACGAGGACAGATGCAGAGCCTCGGTCTGACGCCATTAAAAGGTCATTTACCACCTTCACAAGTGCAGTCTCAGTGCTATGATGGGGTCTAAAACCAGACTGAAGCATTTCGTACACATTGTTTGTCTTCAGAAAGGCAGTGAGTTGCTGCGCAACAGCTTTTTCTAAAATTTTTGAGAGGAATGGAAGATTCGATATAGGCCGATAGTTTTTTATATTTTCCGGGTCAAGGTTTGGCTTTTTCAAGAGAGGCTTTATCACTGCCACTTTTAGTGAGTTTGGTACACATCCGGTGGATAGAGAGCTGTTTATTATGTTCAACATAGGAGGGCCAAGCACAGGAAGCAGCTCCTTCAGCAGTTTAGTAGGAATAGGATCCAGTATGCAGCTTGAAGGTTTAGAGGCCATGATTATTTTCATCATTGTGTCAAGAGATATAGTACTAAAACACTTAAGTGTCTCTCCCGATCCCAGGCCCTCGCAGAGCTGTGCAGATCCAGGACAGCTAAGCCCTGGAGGAATACGCAGATTCAAAGAGGAGTCCGTAATTTGCTTTCTAATGGTCATGATCTTTTCCTCAAAGAAGTTCATGAATTTATTACTGCTGAAGTGAAAGCCATCCTCTCTTGGGGAATGCTGCTTTTTAGTTAGCTTTGCAACAGTATCAAAAAGAAATGTTGGATTATTCTTATTTTCCTCGATTAAGTTGGAAAAGTAGGATGATCGAGCAGCAGTGAGGGCTCTTCGGTACTGCACGGTACTGTCTTTCCAAGCTAGTCGGAAGACTTCCAGTTTGGTGTGGCGCCATTTCCGTTCCAATTTCCTGGAAGCTTGCTTCAAAGCTCGGGTATTTTCTGTATACCAGGGAGCTAGTTTCTTATGACAAATGTTTTTCGTTTTTAGGGGTGCAACTGCATCTAGGGTATTGCGCAAGGTTAAATTGAGTTCCTCAGTTAAGTGGTTAACTGATTTTTGTCCTCTGACGTCCTTGGGTAGGCAGAAGGAGTCTGGAAGGGCATCAAGGAATTTTTGTGTTGTCTGAGAATTTATAGCACGACTTTTGATGCTCCTTGGTTGGGGTCTGAGCAGATTATTTGTTGCGATTGCAAACGTAATAAAATGGTGGTCCGATAGTCCAGGATTTTGTGGAAAAACATTAAGATCTACAACATTTATTCCATGGGACAAAACTAGGTCCAGAGTATGACTGTGGCAGTGAGTAGGTCCAGAGACATGTTGGACAAAACCCACTGAGTCGATGATGGCTCCGAAATACTTTTGGAGTGGGTCTGTGGACTTCTCCATGTGAATATTAAAATCACCAAAAATTAGAATATGATCTGCTATGACTACAAGGTCTGATAGGAATTCAGGAAACTCAGAGAGGAACGCTGTATATGGCCCAGGAGGCCTGTAAACAGTAGCTATAAAAAGTGATTGAGTAGGCTGCATAGATTTCATGACTAGAAGCTCAAAAGATGAAAACGCCATATTTTTTTTTGTAAATTGAAATTTGCTATCGTAAATGTTAGCAACACCTCCGCCTTTGCGGGATGCACGGGGAATATGGTCACTAGTGTAACCAGGAGGTGAGGCCTCATTTAACACAGCAAATTCATCAGGCTTAAGCCATGTTTCAGTCAGGCCAATCACATCAAGATTATGATCAGTGATTAGTTCATTGACTATGACTGCCTTTGAAGTGAGGGATCTAACATTAAGTAACCCTATTTTGAGATGTGAGGTATCACGATCTCTTTCAATAATGGCAGGAATGGAGGAGGTCTTTATCCTAATAAGATTGCTAGGGTGAACACCGCCATGTTTAGTTTTGCCCAACCTAGGTCGAGGCACAGACACAGTCTCAATGGGTATGGCTGAGCTGACTACACTGACTATGCTATTGGCAGACTCCACTAAGCTGGCAGGTTGGCTAACAGCCTGCTGCCTGGCCTGCACCCTATTTCACTGTGGGGCTAGAGGAGTTAGAGCCCTATCTATGTTGGTAGATAAGAGGAGAGCACCCCTCCAGCTAGGATGGAGTCCGTCACTCCTCAGCAGGTCAGGCTTGGTCCTGTTTGTGGGTGAGTCCCAGAAAGAGGGCCAATTATCCACAAATGTTATCTTTTGGGAGGGGCAGAAAACAGTTTTCAACCAGCGATTGAGTGCTGAGACTCTGCTGTAGAGCTCGTCACTTCCCCTAACTGGGAGGGGGCCAGAGACAATTACTCGATGCCGACACATCTTTCTAGCTGATTTACAAGCTGAAGCTATGTTGCACTTGGTGACCTCTGACTGTTTCATCCTAACATCGTTGGTGCCGACAACTCAACCAAATGTAAATCAAAACTAGACGTTGAACTGACGTCTGTGCCCAGTGGGTAGTTTATGGAGGGTAGAAGGGCTTTGGAGAGTGACTGTTTGAGTAGCAGCAGGAACATGGGGGAACAGCCTGGTCTCATAGACTTGACGTAATATAGTCAATGTAAACACTGCATTTAGTTTGATATGTTACATTTGGAATGGGTACATAAGACAGATGGTTACGTAAGGCAAAAATGAAAGTAATATGGTTGGTTGGGGTGGATGGGTATAGCAACCCAAAGGTTGTGAGTTCAAATCTCATCATAGAAAACTATAGAATTGTAGCTAATTAGCAACTTTTCCATTACTTACTACTTTTTAGCTACTTTGCAACTACTTAGCATGTTAGCTAACCCGTCCCCTAACCCTGACCTTAACCCTTTTAGCTAACCCTTCCCCTATCCCTAACCTTAACCATTTTAGCTAACCCTTTCCCTAACCCTAAAACCTTTTAACCTAACTCCTAATCTTAACCTTAACCCCTAGCCTAGCTAGCGTTAGCCAGCTAGCTAACATTAGCCACCTAGCTAACATTAGCCACCTAGCTAACGTTAGCCACCTAGCTAGAATTCGTAACATATCATACGTTTTGCAAATTCAGAACATATTGTATGTTTTGCAAATTCGTAACATATGTTACGAATTGTAATTTGTAACATATCATACAAAATGGGTGATGGACATCCACAAAATAATACATCTCATACGAAACTTAGCATACAGTTGAAGTCGGAGGTTTATATACACCGTAGCTAAATACATTTAAACTCAGTTTTTCACAATTCCTGACATTTAATCCTAGTAAGAATTCCCTGGCTTTGGTCAGTTAGGATCACCACTTTATTTTAAGAATGTGAAATGTCAGAATAATAGTAGAGAATGATTTATTTCATATTTTATTTATTTCATCACATTCCCAGTGGGTCAGAAGTTTACATACACTCAATTAGTATTTGGTAGCATTGCCTTTAAATTATTTAACTTGGGTCAAATGTGTCGGGTAGCCTTCCACAAGCTTCCCACAATAAGTTGGGTGAATTTTGGCCCACAGAGCTGGTGTAACTGAGTCAGGTTTGAAGGCCTCCTTGCTCGCACACGCTTTTTCAGTTCTGCCCACAAATTTTCTATAGGATTGAGGTCAGGGCTTTGTGATGGCCACTCCAATACCTTGACTATGTTGTCCTTAAGCCATTTTGCCACAACTTTGGAAGTATGCTTGGGGTCATTGTCCATTTGGAAGACCCATTTGCGACCAAGCTTTAACTTCCTGACTGATGTCTTGAGATGTTGCTTCAATATATCCACATAACTTTCCTTCCTCATGATGCCATCTATTTTGTGAAGTGCACCAGTCCCTCCTGCAGCAAAGCATCCCCACAGCATGATGCTGCCACCCCCTTGCTTCACGATTGGGATGGTGTTCTTCGGCTTGCAAGCAACCCCCTTTTTCCTCCAAACATAACGATGGTCATTATGGCCAAACAGTTCTATTTTTGTTTCATCAGACCAGAGGACATTTCTCCAAAAAGTACGATCTTTGTCCCCATGTGCAGTTGCAAACCGTAGTCTGGCTTTTTTATGGCGGTTTTGGAGCAGTGGCTTCTTCCTTGCTGAGCGGCCTTTCAGGTTATGTCGATATAGGACTCGTTTTACTGTGGATATAGATACTTTTGTACCTTTTTCCTCCAGCATCTTCACAAGGTCCTTTGCTGTTGTTCTGGCATTGTTTTGCACTTTTCGCACCAAAGTATGTTCATCTCTAGGAGACAGAACGCGTCTCCTTCCTGAACGGTATGACGGCTGTGTGGTCCCATGGTGTTTATACTTCCGTACTATTGTTTGTACAGATGAACGTGGTACCTTCAGGCGTTTGGAAATTGCTCCCAAGGATGAACCTGTCACGCTTGTTGAAGGACGGGTCAGACCAAGGCGCAGCGTGAAATGCATACATGTTTATTATTCCAAAATAAACACACGAACAAAACAATGTAATGTGAAGTCCTCAGGCTGAACACAATACAAGCCTCTACACGGAACAAGATCCCACAACTAATGATAGCAAACAGGCTGCCTAAGTATGATCCCCAATCAGAGACAACGAGCGACAGCTGTCTCTGATTGGGAATCACACCCGGCCAAACAGAAATACAACACCTAGAATGAGAACATAGAAATAACAACATAGAACTCCACACCCTGACTCAACATACTAGAGTCCCATAAGTCAGGGCGTGACAGTACCCCCCCAAAGGTGCAGACTGTCTGGACCCTGGTGTGGGGGACCCCGAACCTGGAGAGGGGCTGAGTCTGGACTGGAGCCGCTGACCGGAGCTGGACTCGGCACCGGTGGAGCGGACTACTCTGGCTCCGGAGTGGATCCGCTGACCGGAGCTGGACTGGGCACCGGTGGAGCGGACTGCTCTGGCTCCGGAGTGGAGCCGCTGACCGGAGCTGAACTGGGCACCGGTGGAGCGGACTGCTCTGGCTCCGGAGTGGAGCAGCTGACTGGAGCTGGACTGGACCCTGGTGGAGTGGACTGCTCTGGCTCCGGAGTGGAGCAGCTGACCGGAGCTGGATCAGACACCGGTGGAGCGGACTGCTCTGGCTCCGGAGTGGAGCAGCTCACCGGTGGAACGGGCACGGGCCGTGCCGGACTGGACACACGCACCACTGGTCTGGTGCGAGGAGCAGGCACTCCACACCCTGACTCAACATACTAGAGTCCCATAAGTCAGGGCGTGACAGAACCAGACTTTTTTTTCTGAGGTCTTGGCTGATTTCTTTTGATTTTCCC